>NC_064575.1:16600000-16898000 GCF_937001465.1 Orcinus orca | reverse complement strand
GAAATTCACTATGATGCTATTTCACAAAGTAAGAGAACTGAAAAGTTCAAACTACCACAGAGCAAAAAAAGTCATAGCTCAGATACAGGCAAGCATTTCTAGATGCAATTTTGCAACAGAGAGACAGATAAAGGCAATGTAATTATGTGCAAATTATGCCTTTTTTGAAGTCTGGAATTGAAAATCCCACCTTGAACATGTTTGAGGAGCCTACCCTGGAAATCCCACATATTTAGAGAAATTCACTGTGTAAATTAGTTGGAAAGGAGTTCATGGAATAAATATACTTCTTAGGGAAACGGAAGAGTTGATTTGTGAAGCTGTTTATTCAAAAGATATCATTTACTTATGACAAAAATTATTTGTAATAAAAAGAGAGATATGATCCAGTATTTGCTGAGGGCTTACAAACTGATAGAAATGTATTTGTGAGAAAAGTAACCATACAAAGAAGTATATGATTTTATGCAAGTTGAATGAAATAAACAAGGCTTTGTCTGGATAAGAGGGGGTGAGAGCTTAAGGAGGATACCTTCTGGGGGAGGAGGGCTTTGCAGTAGGATGAAAAAAGATGGGCAGTATTTGGAGAGTTGGAAAGGAAGTCAGAGGGCCGTTACAAGATGGGAATCTGTCTTGAGTAGAAGAGCACAGGCCACATGTAAGCGCTGCTTTGGGAACCGGGAGAAAAAACCAGCCAGGTGGAGTAGAAGCTTTTTGGTAGAAGACACAGGTCATTGGTGTCAATATAGCAGGGGTTGGATATGAGACTGAGTTTGGACTTTATTTGATAGCAATGGAGAACCACTGAAAAATTCAAGTAACAGTATAAATAGATGACAGTAATTTGAAGCCCCATGCAGGGTGACTTGCGAGGGAAGTGATTGGTGGCAGACCTCAGTGAAATGGGTGCTATGATGATAATGATGATGATGATGATGATGATGATAAAAAGAAGAGCAGGGCTTCCCTGGTGGCGCAGTGGTTGAGAGTCCGCCTGCCGATGCAGGGAACACGGGTTTGTGTCCCGGTCCGGGAGGATCCCACATGCCGTGGAGCGGCTGGGCCCGTGAGCCATGGCCGCTGAGCCTGCGCGTCCGGAGCCTGTGCTCCGCAACGGGAGAGGCCACAACAGTGAGAGGCCCGCATACCGCAAAAAATAAAAATAAAAAAAGAAAGCAGTAACCATTCAAAAAGAAAGTGGTAAGACATCTGGTGGCTGACCTTGGAAGAATCATTGTTTTGTGTTGACTTTGTCTCTGACTTTGTCTGTTATCGCAGACTGATTGTTACCAGGGTGAGTTTTACTTTCTCTGTCCTGGGTTTTACTCTCCATTCTATCACTGGGGAATCTGAGACCCATAAGAAGGGTTTCACACTGCTGGTAAGTAGTGGAGCCTGGATTCGAACCTGCAGTTGTTTAGGTGTCAGGTTGGGAGGGTCTACACTAGAAGATAAGATGGAGAGGAGAGGAGCTGTGAATAAAAGGACTGGAAAGATTTGATTAATCAAATGTGATGAATGAGAGCAAAGACACTGAACAAACACAGTGTCTCTTGGTACATGGTAGGTGTACCAAGGAGTGTATCAGGAGGGACAGAAGAGGAAGAATTTTATGTTAGGCTACTGAAGGGAAATGTACAGCCTAAAGATTAGCATCAGATTTAGAAGATAAAGCATTTCTAAAATATCATCATAAAATATATTCACTCAATATCAGTTAATTGAAAAACTTACATCATAATTACCTAAAAGATTTTCCCACCCACCTGGCTCAGCACTGTGTCAGTTCATATTACTTTGTCCTTACAATAGCGATATGTATGAGGTATCACCTCACACCAGTCAGAACGGCCATCACCAAAAAATCTACAAACAACAAATGCTGGAGAGGGTGTAGGAGAAAAGGGAACCCTCTTGCACCATTGATGGGAAGGTAAATTGATACAGCCACTATGGAGAACAGTATGGAGGTTCCTTAAAAAAATAAAAATAGAATTACCATATGACCCAGCAATCCCACTACTGGGCATATACCCTGAGAACACCATAAAGAGTCATGTACCACAATGTTCATTGCAGCACTATTTACAATAGCCAGGACATGGAAGCAACCTAAGTGTCTATCAACAGATGAATGGATAAAGAAGATGAGGCACATATATACAATGGAATATTACTCAGCCATAAAAAGAAACGAAATTGAGTTATTTGTAGTGAGGTGGATGGACCTAGAGACTGTCACACAGAGTGAAGTAAGTCAGAAAGAGAAAAACAAATACCGTATGCTAACACATATATAGGGAATTTAAAAAAAAAATGGTTCTGAAGAACCTAGGGGCAGGACAAGAATAAAGACACAGATGTAGAGAATGGACTTGAGGACACAGGGAGGGGGAAGGGTAAGCTGGGACGAAGTGAGAGAGTGGCATGGACTTATATATACTACCAAATGTGAAATAGATAGCTAGTGGGAAGCAGCCGCATAGCACAGGGAGATCAGCTCGGTGCTTTGTGACCACCTAGAGGGGTGGGATAGGGAGGGTGGGAGGGAGGGAGACGCAAGAGGGAGGAGATATGGGGATATATGTATATGTATAGCTGATTCACTTTGTTATAAAGCAGAAACTAACACACCATTGTAAAGCAATTATACTCCAATTAAGATGTTAAAAAAAAAGACCCTGACTCAAATTAGGAAATAGTGAAAATTTAAGGCCTAGATTTAATAGAGGTCCCATAAAAAAAAAAAAAAGGCGATGTGTGAAGGAGGTATGACTCTGCATTTCCCAGGTGAGCCCCAGGAAGTTAAACTGACATTTTCAAAGTCACAGAGCAAATCAGGAGTGGAACAAGGATTGCATTGGTTTTATATGCTGTCCGTTGTATAATTTTTCCAAATCAAATTCTCTCCTAAGGTACAAAGAATATTGGACTTGAAATGAGTCTTGATGCATTTTAGTAGGAGTAAGAGATTTAAATTTAGCAAGTTATTTGACTGTCAGAAAAAAAATCCTGGCATTAGTAAAGAAGTTATATAATATTTTTGTTCCATACTACAGTGGTAGGCCATGATATGACTTCTTTTTTTCATTTTTGTTAGAGGATCATACATTTGCTTTGCCTACAAAGAGAATGGCTGCAAGAATTGTTCCCACTTTGAGTTAGAATAGCAGCACATTTTAAGCGTGAAACTCGGAGGTATGAACCTGGCATTAAATTATGGGCCATTAACTCCATTGGGTAAAGCTGTATATCATATCTGTCCTTCCACACATTTGTTCATTTGTAAAATAACAATACTGTTAGTCAATCCGTCCTCCCCTACTCAAATTTCCCATTTGATGACAGAGGAGACATCCATGAAGATGTTTATGAAACATTTTATTGGCACAGAATTTGATATAATCTATGAATTTTTTTTTTACTAAATTAGATTTAAAAACATGATAGAGAATGTGCATAAAAACATGTCCAGCAGTATTGTGATGAGAAAATGGACATATTTCTATAAGGAGAGAGTTGCAAGCCATTCTAATCATCTTCGCTTTTTATCCATCACCAAGGAATCCCCAATAAAACTGACTGGCTGGACAAGGCTTCAGACCCAGCACAGGCCCCATAGTTGGGGAGTCTGCCCCGCGACAGGACCCTCGCCTGAGTTTGCTGAGGGCCATGGGTGCACCCTGGGCACTGAGGATGATGTGAAGTGTGTAGAGTGGACCCGGCTGTCATCCCCCAACTGCCCTTCTCCACTGCGCTGACCTCGCTACTGAAGAGGTGGTCATGCCTCAGAGAAGGATGTTCTCAAAAACGAATCTTGGGGCTTCCCTAGTGGCGCAGTGGTTGAGAGTCCGCCTGCGGATGCAGGGGACACGGGTTCGTGCCCCGGTCCGGGAAGATCCCACATGCCGCGGAGAGGCTGGGCCCGTGAGCCATGGCCGTTGAGCCTGCGCGTCCGGAGCCTGTGATCCGCAACGGGAGAGGCCACAGCAGTGAGAGGCCCGCGTACCGCAAAAAAACAAAAACAAAACAAACAAAAAAAAACGAATCTTCCTGTTGCCTGGGCAGTGCCTTATCCCCCCAGTTCTTAGACAGCTGTGTCGGGCTGCAGCGGTGTGTGGTGTGGGTCCCAGCCGGCCACTCTAGCTCTGTGGCCGTGGGGAAGTTACCTCTCGTGTCTCGTCTGAAAAAGGAGCGTGATGACACCTACTTGCAGGGATGTTGTGAAGACCAGAGGTACTAACACATGTGCTAGCTCTTAGTAGAATGTGTCTGGGCTACGCTGAATAAAGTTCTTAATGCTAATGTTTTAACAGTTCCACAACATACTGTTGGCCAGACTGACCCCTGAGGTAAAAGCCTACTTAGTCTTTTTGCTAAGAAAGAGTCTTTTTGCTTATTCATAGTAAACATTCAGTGGACGTTTATTGAATGAATGAGTGAATAAAAGCATTTGTTCTCAGCAAAAAAAAAAAACCAACCAAACAAAAAAAAATAACTGGCACTGTTGCTAATAGTCAATCCAGCAAGAAGGCCGACAAGGGGTGGAGAAGGTTTGGTAAGTCACCCATTAGGTCTAAGAGAAATAATTCCTTGGGTTTAAAAAAAATAATAATTAATTAATTAATTTATGGGTTGCACTGGGTCTTCGTTGCGGTGTGCGGGCTTCTCATTGCGGTGGCTTCTCTTGTTGCCGAGCACGGGTTCTAGGGTGTGTGGGCTTCAGCAGTTGTGGTTTGCGGGCTTCAGTAGTTATTGTGGCTTGCGGGCTCCAGAGCACAGGCTCAGTAGCTGTGGCCCACGGGCTTAGTTGCTCCGCGGCATGTGGGATCTTCCCGGACCAGGGCTCGAACACGTGTCCCCTGAATTGGCAGGCGATTCTTAACCACTGCACCACCAGGGAAGTCCAATTCCTTGGGTTTTTGTTGGGAAAGTTACTGAAAAGAATGTTAATGCGATAGGTGGAGACTGACTATTGCAGAGTCCAATGAGGAAAGGTGAAAAGCAAGGGACGTAGAAATCTCATCAGACACCACCAAAGAAGTAGAGAAATGATGACATTTCCCTTTTCATAAGAGCAGAAACTCTTCACACCAAAATCCGAGATATTATTGAGTCAAAAGCTGGGTTACTCTGCTTCCTCCAAAGGCATTATAGAAAAATCAGTGACTATTTGGGAAGTTCTGCCATGTCTTTTTAAGATGTCAGTTACAGTATGCATCGCTTGTTTTCCAGTGTCTATAGGCTAGGCCTTGAATAAACCTGCTGGATGAGGCGGAAGTGCTGGGAGAGAAGGAGAGAGCAAGGCTATTTTAAGTACCACTTGTCATAGCCCTAACCGAGGTTTTGCTCTATGAATCACAATTTGCTCCTTCAGAAATATAAAACCATTGAGAACTCATCACAGCAGAAACTTCTATTCATTCAAAATCCTTTCAAGTCTTCTCCGGGCACAGTGGGTTTTTTTCTTCCCCTTGGAAGATTATTTTTCTGCAGGTTGCAACCTCCTTCAGTATCTAACACACTAGGATGTATGACAGTTGGGTTTAAGAATTCTCCAACTTCGCACTCTGGTCAGAATGGCCATCATCAAAAAATCTACAAACAATAAATGCTGGAGAGGATGTGGAGAAAAGGGAACCCTCTTGCACTGCTGGTGGGAATGTAAATTGATACAGCCACTATGGAGAACAGTATGGAGGTTCCTTAAAAAACTAAAAATAGAATTACCATATGATCCAGCAATCCCACTACTGGGCATATATCCGGAGAAAACCATAATTTGAAAAGATACATGCAACCCCAATGTTCACTGTAGCACTATTTACAATAGCCAGGACATGGAAGCAACCTAAATGTCCATTGACAGAGGAATGGATAAAGAAGATGTGGTACGTACGTACAATGGAATATTAGTCAGCCTTAAAAAAGAATGAAATAATGCCATTTGCAGCTACATGGATGGACCTAGAGACTGTCGTACTAAACGAAGTAAGTCAGACACAGAAAGACACATATCATATGATATCACTTATATGTGGAATCTAAAAAAAAGGGTACAAATGAACTTATTTACAAAACAGAAATAGAATCACAGATGCAGAAAGCAAACTGATGGTTACTGGGTGGAAAGGCTGGGGGGAGGGATAAATTGGGAGATTGGGATTGACATATACACACTACTATACATAAAATAGGTAACTAATAAGGACCTCCTGTATAGCACAGGGAACTCTACTCAATATTCTGTAATGGCCTATATGGGAAAATAATCTAAAAAAGAGTGGATATATGTATAACTGATTAACTTTGCTGTACACCTGAAACTAACACAACCTTGTAAATCAACTATACTCCAATTAAAAAAACAAAAAGAATTCTCCAACTTTGGATATTTGCAGAATTCATTGACCTCTTCACTGCAGCCATGGTCAGAGGGTGGAAAAGCCCTCCTCAGACATACAAAGTCCTGGACCTTCTCTGTGTGAAAGCAAGTCATAGAGGCCCACTATCGATCTGGTTTGTTTTTTCACGGGGAAAGGAGTAAACAATGTATTTAATTTCACTTCCTTTTTAGCAGAGGTTTCAAAAATAAAGGTGCTTCTAGAATCTGTAATGGAAGAACTCCATTAATAAGGGGCAAGAGTTGTGGTTTTAGGGTGAACTTGATAGGGTATTCCTTAAGGAAAAGACATTATTCATGAATTCAGATCACGAAACTACCAAAATGTTCAGCACATCTATACAATCTGATCGAACTGTTTCAGAGGCACATTTCCATTTAATTCATCTGCTGCCAGGCTACTTGAGAAAAATGCTGCATTTTGTGCAGATTTTGGACTAACTGCTTCAAAACCTTGACGATATGTTTAGTTTGCATAAATCAGGCAAAACATATTTTGTTTTGTTCAGCATGCTCTGAACTTTCACAGTTATTTCATTATCTGTTCAGATGGTCCCTCAGCCTTGCTTCAACTGAAAGGGAAATTGTAAATGTTGTTAAAATAAAACCAGGCTGATGCATTGGCAGCTGTGCAATTTGCAGAGGACCCGGGTTCAGGGATCTAGCTTAAATCCAAGGAGCTTATCTTCACTAACTTCTCACGGTAAGGAGCATTACTATTCATCACATTCTGCAGAAATCTGTCCAATCTTTCCTCTTTAAGGAAATCTATTTTCATTTTAGAAGGATCCATCTTATCCCAGCTTCCCTTCTTGGTCTCAAGCATGGCTGATTATGTTTTCTTCTCTCTATAAAACATCCTAAAATTTGTCCTACTTACGGTGATCTAACTTTGAGTCATTTAATTGTGACAAATGTATCTTTCTTATTTTCTATTTTCTCTTATTATCTTTTACATTGCATTACATTATCTTTTTAAAAAAGTTTTTTTTATTAAAAAAACTGTATTCAAGTATTTTTTTCTTTTATATTATGTTGGTTTCTCCGTACCTTTGTTTAGTTCTGACAAACTTTTAATATTAACATATCAATTTTGGGGTTTGCTCTCAGGGTTTTAGGAAATTCTTCATGCCCTCTCCTGACTTCCTTAGGGACAGAGTTGGCCTTCTCATTCTCTCTCCTGCTCTGCGGAATCCTTTGTGCAAAATTTTCCTTTAGGACAAGAAATCTGGGATAACGGAACTAGATCTTAACACCTCCCCCTTTATTTTAAAACATAAGATATGAAAGATAAGATTTGGAGATTAGTCAATAAAAACCAAAGGAAAGTGTTAACCTAGACGGTGTGTTTGTGCATTCATGTGTTCGACCAATATTTACTGAGTAGCTCAGGTGCTGTGATAAGCAATGGAGAACAATGGTCAAAGGTCCCTGCTTTCTCTGAGTGAACAGTCCATGAGGACTAAAGACAAATAAACAAAACGCTGATAAGTGCTACTAAAAAAGAAAGTACATATTATTATAAGTTAATACTTTACCTTTAAGAATTAATAGAACGGGATAAAACCTAATTTTCCTATCTTTTTAGCTCTCACGTCTGAATGTATTCTGGGGATAGTTTGCACTAAAAAATTAAAATATTCATTAGAGACCATTTCAGATCATTCCAACTCCTCTGCTCCTGTCTCTTTCATTTCCATTTTCTTCCCTCCCCAGTATAAAAGGAGGATGCGATCAGTATTTGCTTTAATGTCTATAGAGTTGCTTGTCACTCTTACCCGGGGAGATTTTGTTAAACAGCACTGATCCTGGTGGAGTAGACTTTCTACAATTTAAAGTGCACATTTTTTGAAACTCCCTCTTCATGACCTTTAACTTACCAGGAATTCTCCAACCTCAATAAAAAACTCTGTTTCCTTTCTCTGCTCTGCTTAAGTCCTCTTTATTGACTTTCTGATTGACTTCTTTAATTTTTCAGTCATTACTACAGTTCAACCCACAGTTTTCTCTGTAATTCACAAACTATTCTTTGGCTCATTACTTTGCATTATTTATGTGGAACAATTATTATTCCACACCCTGAGAGACGTCATTTATTAGAACTATGGTGTACAGAATAAAGCAGCAACGTTACAATTGGAAAACATTGTTACACCTAAAAAGTGCATCGTGATAATGTTTGGACTTTGCCCAGTATGGACTGAAATGAAAACTGGCCTCAGTAGGATGATGTTTTTCCTCTGAATGAATGAAATCTTTGACTACTTAAAAACTTTCCATTCCTTTTATTGAAAAAAAAACAGTGAGTCCTTTCATCAAAATTAGCCAAAGCTTTACTAAGCACTGAAACTAACTTTCATGTGTGGCTTGCACAGAATGGCTAAAATGATAATGATAGGCATTAGCAGGTATTGATGAAGATACAGAGCAAATGGAACTCTGTACACTGCTGGGGGGATTGTAAATGAGCATAACCACTTTGGAAAACTGGTTGGCGGTACCTATAAAAGACGAACATCTGCCTAGCCTATGACATAGGAATTCCACTCCTAGGTATAGACCCAATAGGAAGATGAGGAAAAATCATGGACAAGAATGCTTATGGCAGTATGAGAATCCATTATAGCTCCAAACTGAAAACTACCCATGTAAGAACAGATAAATAAATTGTGGTGTATGCATACATGTAATACTACACTGCACTGAGAACTGAATTAACATATAGGAACATGGCTGAATTTCACAAACATAATATTGAACAAAAGAAACCAAATACATTAAAAAAAGCATATATTACATGATTTTATTTACTTCAAGGTAAAAAATAGGAGAGTACTCACTGGAGGGCAGTTGAGGGGGCTGAGGGTTACATGAGTGTGTTTAGTTTGTGAAAATTAATCAAGGTATCCGTTTTCTGGTGTGGGTGTACTTTTCTGTATAATTCTTCTGCTAAATTTACAAGGAGAGGGAAAGAATGGGAGAGAGAGAAAGGTGAGAGTGAGTGAGAGAATGTGAGAGAGAGAGGCAGACAGACACTGGTGAAGAAACAAGCTAATCTCTTCACTGACTGCATTACAGGTAGATACGCAGACAAAGGAGTAAAACTGACAAAGTTTACTTGTTGTTTTTTTAAAAATTAATTTATTTTAGTTTTGGTTGCGTTGGGTCTTTGTTGCTGCGCACGGGCTTTCTCTGGTTGCGGTGAGCGGGGGCTACTCTTCGTTGTGGTGCACAGGCTTCTCATTGCCGTGGCTTCTCTTGGTGCGGAGCACAGGCTGTAGGCAGGTAGGCTTCAGTAGTTGTGGCACGTGGGCTTAGTAGTTGTGGCACATGTGCTCAGTAGTTGTGGCTCGTGGGCTCTAGAGTGCAGGCTCAGTAGTTGTGGCACACCGGCTTAGTTACTCTGCGGCATGTGGGATCTTTCTGGACCAGGGCTCGAACCCAGGTCGCCTGCATTGGCAGGCAGATTCTGAACCACTGCACCACCAGGGAAGCCCAAGTTTACTGTTGACAATCTTTTTTTTCCCTTTTGGGACCTCCTCACTGGTCTCACTACCATGAACTTACAATCTTTACTGTTTCTTTTTCTGTACTACAATTACCATCAGGTGGTATTATAGTTTTTTGTTGTTGTTTTGTTTTTGTTTGTTTGTTTTCTTGGCCACGGGGCATGTGGGATCTTAGTTCCCCAACCAGGGATCAAACCTGGACCCCAGCAGCGAAAGCGCAGAGTCCTAACCACTGGACAGCAGGGAAATCAAAAGGGTTTGAAAAGGAATAGATACATGTATATGTATAACTGAATCACTTTGCTGTACACCTGAAACTAACACAACGTTGTTAATCAACTCTACTCCAATATAAAATAAAAAAGTTAAAAAAAAATAAAATTACCGTCAGGAACAGATGTCCATCAATCATTTCTTTCTGAGTGTAAACAAAAAGGGTGTTCCACCTCTCCCAGGGGCAGCTGCATTTCAAGACTCACAACGTGAAATAATGTGAAATCAGAAGTCTTTAGTCACCTACTGAAGGAACTTCAGCAGCTGGAGGCGAGTTTAGGGGGTTAGGGCTCCTGAAATCGCATTGGCTAGGCTTGTGCCTGCCATTCTCATGAGTAACCCCATCATTGACAGAGCATAGTTCACTGTTTTCTTTAACAAATCATTCTTTATACTTTTATTATAGAAACTAATAATCCCGTTTTGTAATATATTACTGACATGCTTATCACATCCCAGTTCCTTGAAGGCTGGGACCATCGTTCATTCATCCCTGTATCTCCAATGACCAAGCACAGTGTTTGATGTGTAGTAGGCAATCCAACAAGCCTGCTGGGAATTTTACCGTATCATTAAAGATCATCTAGTTCCCATGCAATTTATACTTCTCCAAGACACAGAAAAATAAAGAACCCTCCCCAATTCTTTATGGGATGTGTCTGTACAACATGCATACCGAAATCTGGCAAGCACTGCACAAAGAAGAAAACTAGAAATCAACAGAACTCATGCATATAAATATAAGAATCCTTTATCAAATAGGAGCAGTTAGGATCTGGTAACACATTAAAACAGTAAAACTTCATGACTCAGTAGAGATTATTCTGGATATACAAAGATTGGTATTAGGGAATGTATTAATATCATTTATCACATTTACAGATTTAAGGAAAACATGATCATCTCTGTAGACACAGAAAAGGTAATTGTCTAGGTCCAGGAACTATTTTTTTTTTTTTTTTTGCGGTATGCGGGCCTCTCACTGTTGTGGCCTCTCCCGTTGAGGAGCACAGGCTCCGGACGCGCAGGCCCAGCGGCCATGGCTCACGGGCCCAGCCGCTCCGCGGCATGTGGGATCTTTTCGGACCGGGGCACGAACCCGTGTCCCCTGCAGCGGCAGGCGGACTCTCAACCACTGCGCCACCAGGGAACCCCAGAAATCAACAGTCTTAGTATATAAATACAAGTTAGAAGACATAATGAAAGAAAAGACCCCATTTAGAATAGTACTCCCAAAGATAAAACTTAACAGGAAATGTGGAAAGTTAGATGAAAACTTTAAGACATTTCTGAAGGACACAAAATAAAACTTAATAGATGGAAAAAAATCTCATATATTTGGAATCAGAATACTTTGCAACAGAAAGCTGTCATTCCTCCTAATGGAGTTCATGAAGTTAACATAATCCTAATAAAAATATTAATGAGTTTAAAGAAACGAAACTAGCTGATTCTAAAGTCTATATGGAAAAGCAAATAAACAAGGAGAGCCAGGAAAATTCTGAGAAAGAAGAGAGATTAAATGGGACTAACCCTACCAGATGTTACAACACACTATGAGGCCTTCATAATTGAATCAATGGGATACAAGCACATGAATAGATAGATAGACCAATGGAAGAAGATTAAGAAGAATAGGCCCCGTCACTTATAGGTCTTTGTATATGATAAACATCACGTTACTGGGGTAAGGGGTCAGCCATATGAAAAAGGAGAGCTGGATCCACTTATGACAGGATAAATTCCAGATGGGCCAAAGATTTAAGTGTTGAAAATAAATGAAACCATAACAGGTCTAGAAGAAAAGGACAAAATACCTTTATAAACTTGGAATGGGGAAAGCCAATTTGAATTCTGACTCAAAATCAGGAAGGTTAAAAAAAACAAAACTAAACTAAACACAAAAAAGAAAACAGATGGAAATCTTTCCTTACCTGTTCCAGATAACTGAAGCTTATTTCGTTACGTAAGATGTTAGTAGAAAAAGAAATGTTTGGCAAGATAGGATAATAGATAACATAAATATAATTGGGACAGGCCTCTTTTCATGAGATGACGATGCTCACCATTTCTCTTTGCTTTTATGCTCTAGCCTGACAAATACGACAGTTATACAGCAAATTGAGCCATAATTTACATACCACCATTTCCATAGCTGATGCTATGCCTTTCTGACCCATTCTATCACATTTTAAATACTTAAGAATATCCACCCAGAGACAGGCGGGCTTTAGATTGGGATGTTTCTTTTCTTTTCTTTTGCGGTTCGCGGGCCTCTCACTGTTGTGGCCTCTCCCGTTGTGGAGCACAGGCTCCGGATGCACAGGCTCAGCGGCCATGGCCCACGGGCCCAGCCGCTCCGCTGCATGTGGGATCCGCCCGGACTGGGGCACGAACCCATGTCCCCTGCATCGGCAGGCGGACCCTTAACCACTGCGCCACCAGGGAAGTCCTAGATTGGGATGTTTAACAGGGCACCCATGCTTTCCCTCTTCCAAGCACCAAAATTGCTTGATGTGAGGTTCCAAATCTTTGAAAAATAATACCAACTTTTTTCCTCCCGTGAAGTATTTTAATTAATTTACTTATTTATTTATTTTTAACATCTTTGTTGGAGTATAATTGCTTTACAATGGTATGCTTTTTTTTAAAATGCAAGTCCTTCTAATAAATGCATAAAAAATTGGGAATAATGGTATTGGAGGATAGTCTTCAAAACCTTGGGAATAAAGGATGTAGGTCTGTTCTCCTCTAATAGCCATACTATAAAATTAACACAAAACTGGTCTCATCAGGGATATTCAGGCGTGTCACCTTAAAGACAAGTGATGCAAAGACAAGACTTGACCATGGCTGATTAAAGATACTTCTTTAACTAAGCAAGAGAAGGAACTGATGTGTCCATCAGAGAGGAGTTGGTCAGCCATGGACATATGGACAAAGGAGGACAGAGTGCTAAAGTCTCCACCACAGCGGAGTCTGAAGGATTGCTCTAGATTCCTTTCCCTCTGATGGCAACCATGTGTCCTGGCCAGGGACAGTCCAGGTTTACGGCTCCTGTTCTGGTGTAATTATTTAAGTGTCTCCTTTCATTCTCAGAATAAAATGAATGAGAAGTTATATGGGCATCCTGTTCCTAAACCTTCAGCCTTCTCTGTCTCACCTGCTTTCTCACCTCGGTCTGTTTGGTGCTAAACCTTCTCTGCTAAGTTTCTTCAGACTGTTTGATGACCTGTTCTAACTTCTGATTGGCATCTTCCCAATTGGCGTATTCCTCCTCCCCCATAGCATCTCAGGTGCAAATGAGGTACCCACCTCGCATCCACCTAGACTTTAGGCTAGTGGGGAGCTTGGCTCCATGGGTAAAAAGCATCCAAGTAGGAGTCAAGGTGAGAGGGATATTAAGCCAATGGAACTTTAATGTTCTGGTCCCATTGACAATAATTAAAAGAGTGAGGTAATTGTAGTTAGAATAATGGATACCAAGATAAACCAGACAGTAAAAGATGTCTAGAAAAATAATAAGAAGCAAAGGTTAATTACCCTTGGAAAAGTCATTAGGCAATTATTTCTCTCCTGCTTGCTTTTTTTTGTGAGCAAGAAAAAAAAAAAAGTTTGGAGCTACCATATGATCCTGCAAACCCACTCCTGGGCATATATCCGGAGAAAACTGTAATTCAAAAAGATACACGCACCCCAGTGTTCACTGCAGCACTATTTACAATAGCCAAGACATGGAATCAAGCTAAACGTCCACCAACAACTGAATGTATAAAGAAGATGTCGTATATATATATATATGAATATTACTCAGCCATAAAAAAGAATAAAATAGTGCCATTTGCAGCAACATGGATGGATGTAGAGATTATCATACTAAGTGAAGTAAGCCAGATAAAGACAAATATCATATGATATCATCTATATGTGGTATCTAAAAAAAAGAAAAATAATACAAATGAACTTATATACGAAACAGAAATAGATCCACAGACATAGAAAAGAAACAGACGCACAGACATATAGTTACCAAAGGGCAAGTGGGGGGAGGGATAAATTAAGACTTTGGAATTAACATATACACACTACTATATATAAAATATAGATAACCAACGAGGACTTACTGTATAGAACAGAGAACTATATTCAATATTTTGTAATAGCCTATAAGGGAAAAGAAACTGAAAAAAATATATATGTATAACTGATTTACTTTGCTGTACACCTGAAACTAACACAATACTATAAATCAACTATACTTTAATAAAAAATGATTATTGTAGGCCACCAATGTATTGTGCTTATTTATTATGCAGCATCATTGTGGCAATAGATAACTGAAAAAACACTTTCCTAATTCTTATATAATGGTATTCTTTATTTCTTTAAAAAGAAGAAAGATTACAATTTAAGAATGGCATCTGTTTCTAAATTTTATGGTGGAAGGTCTGATGTCAGCCATCGGTCAGCCCCAAATATACTGGAGAATCTAGAGCATTTGGGATCTTTTAGGCTTCTTCAGGAAGAGACCTTCTTGTATATTGATTGTCCTTGTCAGAGAAGTGATAGAGGACATATTTGGGGGCAAAATTTGTACTATGAATTCATTTTGAAAAAAGTATTTCTCTAATAACATTGAAAGGGAAGTCTTCCTCTATCTCAGAGACCAACGTCCCAGAGCTAATCAACCTTCCTTCCTTTCAGTTCCCCAGAGTAATGGTACCTTGCTGCATGGAGCTGCCAGGGAGAGGAGCTGTAACTACCCCAAGTTCAATGTTCTCTTTTTGTTCATTTTAATTTTAATTTAATTATAATTTTTAAGTTCACATATACCTTTGAGTGAAAATAAGATATATAGGAGTAAGGACAACAAATTTTTATATACTGGAGGAGAAATTGGTTAGGGATATTGGTTAAAATGTTTGTCTTAGACCTATGGTTGCCAAGGGGGAGGGGGGTGGGGGAGGGATGGAGTGTGAGTTTGGGATTAGCAGATGCAAACTATTATATATAGAATGGATAAACAACAAGGTCCTACTGAATAGCACAGGGAACTATGTTCAACATCCTGTAATAAACCATAATGGAAAAGAAAAAAAACGTCTTGGAAAAGAGAAAGAGTATCTGATATTTGGACTTTATCTTCACATGGAACAGAGTATCATCCCTAACCATCATGCATTCAAATTCTGGCTCATAATTTACGAGATGTAAAGGCTGCTTTTCTGATTGCTTGAAATGACTAATGGGCCACAAAAGAACTGGACACAAAAAACACTTCATACAATGTTTGTTCAAGAAATATTATGTTTCATGATACTGTCCTCAAGCACCTTATAGTCTAATGTGGAAAATAGACATCAATCAAGTAATGAGCCAAACAGATGTAGAATTATAACTGTGTGAACAATGAAAGAGGCCTCACCTTTGAGATGTTCTGAGTAGGACCCTCAGCAAGGTTAGTATTTTGAGGCCGCCGTACTTGGTGCTGTGAGTGTATAAAGAGAGATTGGGGGGCTTCCCTGGTGGCGCAGTGGTTGGGAGTCCGCCTGCCGATGCAGGGGACGCGGGTTCGTGCCCCGGTCTGGGAAGATCCCACATGCCGCGGAGCGGCTGGGCCCGTGAGCCACGGCCGCTGAGCCTGCGCGTCCGGAGCCTGTGCTCCGCAACGGGAGAGGCGACAACAGTGAGAGGCCCGCGTACCGAAAAAAAAAAGAAAAGAGATCGGATACAGATTTAGCATCCAGAAAGTTCCCTTAGGACATGACTTTGGGCCTGGAGGATAAGTAAGCCTTACCGAGTTGAAGAACTGGCTTGAGGGTGTGGTCGAGAAATACGTCAAGTACATGGGATCCCTGTTTATTTTCCCATTAAATGATCTAATCCTCAATGGTATTAAAAATTTTCTTCCAAACACACTAAAAATGTGTTGTGACTAATATTTTCTAACTGCAAACATCCTCCAGAACTTTTTTCCAATTCGCAAACAAAGCATATGAATTCTGCATCACATTCAAGGTTAGCGTGGGGACGAGGTTATGATGACGCTTCTTAGAGATAAAGACTCTACTTAACAGTTTTCATTCAAGAAACACTGAGTTGCCCACTCCATGCCAGGTACCATACCAGGTGGTTGTTTTCCTCACATTCTCCTGTATACTTTATTTATTTAATTTTTAATTGAAGTATAGTTGATTTACAAAGTTTCAGGTGTACGGGAAAGTGATTCAGATTCTTTTCCATTATAGGTTATTACAAGACATTGAATACAGTTCCTGTGCTATACAGTAAATCCTTGTTTATCTATTTTATACATAGTAGCGTGTATCTGTTAAACCTAAATTTCCAATTTACTCCCCCCTACCCTTTTCCCTTTTGTAACCATAAGTTTGTTTTCTATGTCTGTGAGCCTACTTCTCTTTTGTAAATAAGTTCATTTGTATCATTTTTTTTAGATTATACATATAAGTGATATCATATGATATTTGTCTTTGTCTGACTTACTTCACTTAGTATGATAATCTGTAGGTCCATCCACGTTGCTGCAAATGGCATTATTTCATTCTTTTTTATGGCTGAGTAATATTCCATTGTGTATATATACCACATCTTCTTTATACATTCATCTGTTGATGGACATTTAGGTTGTTTCCATGTCTTGCCTAATGTGAATAGTGCTGCTATGAACACTGGGGTGCATGCATCTTTTCGAATTAGAGTTTTCGTGTTTTCCAGATATATGCCCAGGAATGGGATTGCTGGGTCATATGGTAGTTCTATTTTTAGTTTTTTAAGGAACCTCCATACTGTTCTCCACAGTGGTTGCACCAATTTACATTCCCACCCACAGTGTAGGAGCAAACCAGGTGTCTTTTAAAACTGTGACACGAAATGGATCGTTCAGTAGTTCAAACATTTGTCGTCATCTAAAGATTTTTATTCAGAACATTATGAAATGTCAAAAAATACTATGAAATAATTATTACACAGATGTAGGTACTTCTGATCAAAGTATATATTCTGAAATATATCAGTGATGTGCAGGGAATTGCAGACGGAATTCATTCGATTACATGGTATTGGAGCTCGTATTAGAAGACTATGTTTCAGAGCAGAAGTGATCCCGGGTGTGTAAGATTTAGTGAGTTCAAATGGAAGGCTGTATTTGGCTAAACCCAGAAGCACTGCCACATGAAGGTGCTTAGCTCTTGTTTAACTTGCATTGAAACTACTGGCAAGGTTAGTATCAGGAAAATTGCCATGGTAGGATGTATTGGCAAGTTTTCAGTCCTTTTAACAGCATCTCTGCTTTACCAGCTGGGTTTGCCTTTCTGTTTCCTTCTCTCTGGTTTCTTATTTCTCCCCAAGTCCCTTACTAACTCAATAGAAGATTTAGAAAGACACTCACTTTCTTTGGGCTTATTTTGAACCTAGTTTTTTTTTTTTTCTTCATTTATTATTTCCTGGAGAAACATGTGACCCAAACTGAAACATACATTTATTCTTGTCTCACATTTGTGTGATAGAGGAGTGGCCGCCCAGATGCCATCGAGACGGTGTTTTCTGATTTGTGATGCTAAGCAGTTTCCCGGGACTCAGTTGGCAAGTCAAACACCAATGTCTGTAGGAGCCATGAAAGGGCAGACCTCACCTTCGTGATGCTGTGACTCCCAAGCAAGGTTAGTCTGATATCTGCAGAGGAAGACGGAAGCAGGAAGAACAGAGCTTGCCCTCAGAACCAAGCTGAACGTCTGGAAGTGGACGGTGCTCGCAGATGCCGTCTGTAACGTCTCTCTTAGCAGGAAGCATGATGGTAACTCACACCTACAGTGTGAGTTTACGAGGGCTTACTCACTGAAGAGTATACCATGTGATTCTCACAACCACCCTGGATTCCAGAAATCAGCCTGCTCGCGTTGGCTTGCACACAGTATATGGGTCGTGTACTTCACTTCAAGAGCTCTTTAGGGAGCGGGCACGTTTTGAGATAGAGGACTTAACGGACACCGTCTGCATGCTGCGAAACCATATCTCTGTAGCTTTCACAAACAGCTATCAATCTCCCACTGACTGTTAGTGGGTGCATACTTAGGCCTGGTGGGTTGTGTTAAAAATCTCAAATATCTTTGTTCCTTGGGGGGGTCTTTGCAGTGGGCTGAGTCCTCTCTTGGAAACCTCTCTTCCTTTTCCTTTGTGGCAGACTCTTCATCGTGGGTCATGATTACAAAAGTATCCATGAGACGGCGGGGTGGAGGGGAAGGCTGGGGGGCAGGCAGGGGGAGGGGGAAGATCCTTGACCAGGCGACCACTCTCTCTAGACCCGTGAGCCCCCTTCTGCTATTCGTTCTGTCCTTACTCAGTTATTTCCCTGAGTCCTTCTAACAATCTGAAATTATTTTGCTAATTTCTTTATTGTCTGTCTCCCCCTTTAGAATATACACTCCGTAAGGGGTAGCCCTTGCTACCACCATGCCCCGAGCCCTGTACCTGGTACAGGTCCATACTAAGCTTTCAAGAAATACTTGCTGAATGTATGAATGAGGTCATCTTACATTTCACTTCATTATATCTCTAATGAAAACATTCGTCCCTTTTCATTCGCTGGGAGCCTGAAAGGGAGTAAAACCATAGAGTTCCCATAGTCTACCTCCACTGTTTAACAAATGAAGAAATTGAAGCCCCACAGGTTGTGGGTTTTTTTTCCCAAGGTCAGAGCCAGGACTAGAGCCAGGTCACTTTTCCTCATCCAGCCCAGTGCCCTTCCTGCCTCACCCTGACCGCTCATAGAGAAGGACCACGTTTATAAAAGGTTCTAATGATCAGTCCTCTTTTGCACAAAGCTTACCACTGCAGGCTTCATGCATGCGGACTGAAGAGAAAGCATTCTGTGAAATGGTTTGTAAACTCCAGGAACTGATGACGTTAGTAGGGTTCCATACTTTGTTACATTATTGAAAGAACCAGACTGAAAATGGGTTTCAGGTTGAGAGGAGCGTGAAATCAATCTGGTAAATGAGGGGTAACAAGGGCTAATTTAGACACCACTGGGTCAATAGATTGGGCTAACAATATATATCGTTTTCTATCAATTTCCCAAGATCTTTATTTGCGGCAGGAATAACTCTTAAAAACATAGAGCTGTATGCAGGAAGATTTGTACTCTAAGATAATGTTCTGAAATTCCATCCTATAATTCCCTTAGGAGTCCCACACCCCACCATGTCATCCTTGGAAAGCAAGAACAATAGTCTCTTTCTCATGGTTGTCTGATTTCCAAGATGCTAACTCTCTCGTTAGAACCATGGCCAAAGGGAGAAAGTTCACCTCTGTAGAGAGAGGACAGATATCTGGAGAAGACATCTCTTCCTTAATATATCTGATCTGTTGAACTTTATTTTGCTTTTCCACTTTGCTATTGTAAGTAGCCTGGCTTTTGATCCTAACAATAATAATAAATAACAATGATGGAGCAGCTGCAATGCAGGAAACACTGATCTGAGCACTTCATAGATATTAATCCACATGAACCTCACAGTTACCCTTATGATGTGAGGATCCACATTTACCAGTGAAGAAGCTGAGCTTGTAAGTGGTGGAACTGGGATGTGAGCCCAGGCAGTTTGGCACCAGTGCCCACCAACCTAGTCACTGTCATGTCTCATCTTTAATCTGATTTGAAGTGATATTCTCACTGTAACATTTATTCTAAGGAGCGAAAAGATCCACTACTCCGTGAAGTCTTGGGATCCAGTACTTTCTTTTTCTTTTCCTTTCTTTTTTGGGGGGGATCCAGTACTTTCTCTTTAATACCCGCACTTGATCAGATCCTTAGGTACCCCTCCCATGCCACTGCTCCAGCTCCAAGAAGCAGGGACACTACGTTGCATCTTGGTATTGCCAATGGTTAGCATAGTATCTAACAAATACAGATAACAGATGTTCAGACAGTCTTTGTTCATTGAGTGAATGAACTTTCCAAATCGATTGCCATTCCTTTTATTTTGTTAATAATATAGCAAAGCCTTACAAGTCATCTGCAAATGTTATTGCTTAATTAGTAGTTAATTTAGCTAAACCTCTGGGGAAGTGGGCCGTGTGGACAGCAAGGAAGTAGAAAAGGAAGCACAATATTGATTAAAACCCTTGATGTAAGTACAATCAAATACTAATATTAATCTTCATCAGCAGAAGAATCAATTTGATTTTATTTTTGCTGTCCCTAGGCACTTACATCTTCCCCATTGCAATCCTATTTCCACGTGACCATCAGCAGTTTCTATAGGCTGGTGATACTTTATAACTCAAAACAGACTTGATTTTCTAGGTTCCGTATTCCATTACAGCAGTGAGTAAAGAGAAGGATATGCAGTCATATTCAGGTTTTGCAAAAAAAAAAAAGAAGGGAGGAAGACAGGTATACTCGCTCTTGTTAGCAATTGCCCTGGATCACTAAGGAAGCTCCCTAAAACTTGTTTTTCGCCTCCCTATAATCTCTCCACTTCTATATCTATCTACATATATATATATATGTATATATATATATACACACATATATATATATATACACATATATATATATACATGCTACAGTTCTAACAGAAACGGGATCACATCACCCTTCCTCTATCTAAAGTCCTCTGAAGGCTCCCCAATGCCTTGGGGATGAGTGAGACTCCATATATGGCCCCAAAGTAGTTATCACAACTAGACTCTACTTCCTTTCCAGACCTGCCCCACACCCTGCTATGTCCACTCATCTCCGCTCACTATGGCCATATTGAACCACTGTGCGTTTTTTTGTTTTCCTCCTGGAACACACCACTCTCACATGCCTTTTTTTTTTTTTAACATCTTTATTGGAGTATAATTGCTTTACAATGGTGTGTTAGTTTCTGCTGTATAACAAAGTGAATCAGTTATACGTATACATATATCCCCATATCCCCTCCCTCTTGCGTCTCCCTCCCACCCTCCCTATCCCACCCCTCTAGGTGGTCACAAAGCACAGAGCTGACCTCCCTGTGCTATGCAGCTGCTTCCCACTAGCTATCTATTTCACATTTGGTAGTCTCACATGCCTTTGCACAGAGTTCTATCTCTCGAAAATGCCTTCCTGCCTGCACACGCATCCTTCTCCTCCCGGGATGGAAAGGTAAAGCTATTGCTAAAGGTCAGGCTTACTCATTGCCTCCTCTGCGCTTTTTCTGCCCCTCTGACCCCATTATCACAGCAGCCTGGTAGGAGCGCAGTTTGTAACTCCTCATTCATGCTTCCTGCTTCTCTCTGCCTTTGCCAGACATGCCCACCAACCCCCAGTACTGGGCTTTCATTCACATTTCTCTCAGCATTGTGTCCACCTGTCCTTACGCCACAACTATCTTGAAGACACTCAATTCCGGTGTCACTGTCTACAGGCATTCAACATTGCTCCTTGTCTGCTAGACCTGTGAGGTCACAGGATTACAGAGAGGAGACAGTATTATTATGTCCCATTTGTAGAGCTGTGATGTTAGTGGTCCGGATAGGGTGTTACCTTGGGTACGTAGTTCCTAATTATTTAGAGTGGCTGCCATGCTTCTGGGATTTTTCAGCCATTAGGGAAGTTGGGAAGAATGCTGACGAGATGCTACAGTCATAAAACAAAACACGGGCATCTGATGCAGGTCAGGTGTGAGAGTAGCGGGCAATACAGAAAATGCGATGGGGGTAGACTGTCCATGAAAGACAAACAGAGACAATGGAGCTGGCTGGTTCTCAGTACTCCCAGCTCAGGTCAGTAACCACTGGCTCTGACTACTCTGTGCTGTCCTTGCTTGTCATATGTCCCCTAAAGTGAACAAAAAGGTCTCTGCCTTGTTTATTTCCACAGGTCAAGGCCACTGACACAGAGCTACAGTTGTCAGCAGTGAGCATGTGTATCTTGGCGGTGACCACGTTTTCCCAGGTCCCGTGACGTTGTAAAGATTTGGGTGATAAAACTGAAGGACTTTTGGGTAGAAATCAATCTTAGTGCGCATCAGCTCTCAGAAGATATTTCAGATGTGCTACCCCATTCATCAAAAAAGGAAAGAGAAATGTGAAAAAGAGAAGGGAGCTGCTTACATGTCTACGAATTAGGTCATTATTACTCACCCTGAGGCTGAAAGCTAACCAAAAGTGAAAACCATAATGGACGGCAGAGATTGCCCGTCTCCATTAGGGGTGTCAAACATGGCTCTTGACAACGGCACTGGCAATAACGTGGGTCCCTAAGAGGACGACCGAATTCACTAACACACTGATGTCAGACTTCAGAATAGCTTTTAGTTGCAGACTTTCAATCTCTGTCATCTCCAGTCGGATATAAACAAACAAGTGATCGAAGGGAGAATGGCTACATAGCACGTTGTTACACACGTAAATGACCTAACCAACTTCCTCTAAGTTGATTAAAAAACAAAATGAACATCTGTTCTTAGTACGTATTAATTAAATACGTATCTGCAGTATGTATTTAATTAAAACGAGTATGATCTTAGCAAGGCAGAAGAAAGATCATTAATACTTAGGCATGCATGTCAACCCAGAGACAAAACCTATAGAAACAGGGATTTTTCTCTGCATATGTGTCTTTGCAGACCAAAGGTGATGCTCTGTGTTGTTTTAAGAACAGTGAATCTAGAGTGTAACCATTGCTATCAATAATTAACGCCACACATCTATGCATTTAGGGATTATTTGTCATCTCAAAGCCCTTGCAAATTGCCTTAGTTGCCCCTCTAGGACAGAAATCACTGCATCAGTTGCTGAAAAATATTCAGCTCTGTGGTAGAACGTAACAGCTGTTTGATACCAAATAACAACACGACACAACGACTGAAGAGAAATGTAGTCGAATTCTGAAACCAATTAAAATTACAGGGATAAATTAGGTAGGAGGGATGTAATTATCCAAATTGAGATCTGGGCAGGCTAACAGGACTAATAATAACCTCATCTTTTACAGAGATTTAATAAGGAAATCAGTTACTCAAGTTTTCCTTTAAATGTTAAGTTTTTCCCTCCGTAGAGCCTGGAGGAAGTGGCTTAAATGATTCTGCATTTCTTTTAGCAAATGTGTACAATGGGAAATGAGGCCATGTTGCTGCTTTTTGGTTCAGTCTCATAGCCCTCAATGGGTCCATCTGGAAAACTTCTACTGCTGCTCCAAGCCTGAATACAAACCACTTTTTCTTTCAAAGTTTAGGTCTAAACCCCAAACTATAGTTGGTACAATATCCATTTTCCCAAGGGGGCCCCCCAAAATAGGGTTCAGGGGAGATCAGTGAATATATTCTATTTTTTTTACAAACTTAGGAAAAAGGGACACTGCTGTCAATAAAGATATCCTAGGTTTTTGGGACAAGCATCTAAAAAAGGGGGTTTGTGATGACCCAATATGCTATATAACACTTCTATTTCAGACAAGTAATGGCATCTTTGAAACACAGGACTCTAGCAGGACTTAGCATCAGTGCCATCCTCTCCAGGTCTAACAGGGATTTAGCTTGCACTGTTTTCCCTAAGGGGAAACACAGGATTCAAGTTAGGATTTCCCTTTCGTGTTTCGAGCCACTGGTGAATCATCTCACATAGGAGACAGAATGAATGTAATATGAGGAAAACTATACAAAGAGCTTCTTGCACCAACCTCAGTTGGAATAAAAGTTTCCTTCTTTCAGGAAGACTCTGAACTTGCAAGGAAGTTTTAATGCTCAGATGCCATCCTTACTATTGGAAGCCAAACACCAGAACATTAGGGGCCATTTTTATCATCAGTAAAAGCAACATCGCTCTACGAAGTGTCACTTGAGAAGGAGAACCTGAAATTCTATCTTTTATAATAATAAACACAACTGCAGCCAACTGCATCCTTGCCCTTGGGGAGTTGGGGACAAAAAAAATCTATGAAAAGGGAGTAGAGATTGTGTCATTGGCAAAACTTATTTATTTAGTTATTTTTTGGTTTGGCCGCACTATACGGCATGAGGGATCTTAGTTCCCCGACCTGGGATCGAACCCGGGCCCCCTGCATTGGGAGCATGGAGTCTTAACCACTGGACTGCCAGGAAAGTCCCAAAACTTATTTTTATTGACTCCCAACAGACAAATGAGGTATTAGACCTTTTATGGAGTTCTAAGGTAATAACTGTGTTTTCTCAAATATGTAGCCTTAGGGAGTTAGGGCCACAGACTCAAGTGGGCTACTGACCTCACTGGGGATACAAACATACATAGGAATAAACAAGCTATCTCAGGAATCTTTGATTCAAACCTATTTAATAACCAAAAATTATGGGCCAAGAGACATAATGTCTCATAGTTAAAGACTGAACTCTGTAAACATTCATGAATTATAGTTGAATAAAATATAGAAATGTAGCATGTTATATTTTCCACTGAATAAATTGGACTGCTTTCTTTCTTTTCTTTTCAAGAATCACTCTCTTGGGCTTCCCTGGTGGCTCAGTGGTTGAGAGTCCGCCTGCCGATGCAGGGGACACGGGTTCGTGCCCCGGTCCGGGAAGATCCCACATGCCGCGGAGCGGCTGGGCCCGTGAGCCATGGCCGCTGAGCCTGCGCGTCCGGAGCCTGTGCTCCGCAATGGGAGAGGCCACAGCGGTGAGAGGCCCGCGTACCGCAAAAAAAAAAAAAAAAAAAAAAAAAGAATCACTCTCTTTATTATTTTTTTAAAATTAATTAATTTTTGGCTGCATTGGGTCTTCGTTGCTGCGTGCAGGCTTTCTGTAGTCGCAGCGAGCGGGGGCTACTTTTCATTGCAGTGCGCAGGCTTCTCATTGCAGTGGCTTCTCTTGTTGCGGAGCAAGGGCTCTAGGCGTGCAGGCTTCAGTAGTTGTGGCACATGGGCTCAGTAGTTGTGGCGCACGGGCTTAGTTGCTCAGCGGCATGTGGGATCACACATTTAGGCTGAGCCTGCAGAATTCCAAGCCTAGGGCTATTTTCTTCAAACTTATAAAGATGCAAAAGATGTAAGTTGTCTCTCAGGATCAAGGTCAAATGCAGAATCGCTGTATGTTTTCCAATCTTGACCCACCATACGACCTCCTGATGAAAATACTTTGAAGGAAAGGGTTCAGTGTATGCATGTTACGAAGGGAAAAGATGGGTGAAGAAGGACAAAGAAAGAATATTGCAGACGACAAAGGGGTCTAAAAACTGGTTTGACACAGATATAAAATTTTGAAAGTTTTGACCATTAGTAACAGTTCAAAAAAACTGGAAGAGAATGAGAGCCTTCTTTTAGCTGTTTGTCCACCTCTTCCTCCCCAACTCCCCAAAAGATATCCATGGGGTGCATCCCAGTAGCATTACAGACAAGCCCTTGGGAGCTGTCATGGACCCACTGCATTGGCATAATCATCATCTAGTTCGTACCATGTTACCGTGAGCGACGCGGGGTAATTGATTTCGCAGAGCTACACTTTGTCAGCAAGAGTTATCCCAGATGGATGAGAACGTGGTCTGAACCTGGCAGATGCTGGATGTAGAATCCCACAAACCTCATTTCACTTTATTGAGCTATTCCCATTTGTAGCACATGTTCTTGGTGATAAAATTAAAAATATTAGTAGAAGAATAAACGGATCAAATTAGAGAAGTTAAAAGCTAAACTCCTTAGTCTAGGCAGGAACCACCAGAGGGGCCTCCTCTGAGCACACAGAGCCTGGAGCGATCTGCTGCTGACACCCCTTTGTAAACGAGGTACATTTTTCTTGCATTCATAGCTTTGGGGATAATTTATTGTCAGTGTTATGTTTATTAGAAAGGAATGGAACCAGAACTTCTGGTTTCTGAGATGATAAAATAGGAAGATTCATACTACCGTATAGGTACTTTTTCAGAAGTCTTTGTGGAGACTGCATTGATAGAACCTTCAAATATCTTTTAAGACACTTTGAACAATACTCCTTAAAAATTCAGGTAAGCAAGGATTCTCCTTCAGAGATGACAAACGTCATCGCCAGCATCACCTGAATTGTGAAATGAGGAGCATAAAAGGATCTGAAGTTCTTATTATCTCATCATCTCATATATTATATATCATATCATGCCAACATTATGAACTAGAGAGGTCATTCTGTGCACAATAAATAGAACTATTTGTAGCTTATAGAGACGTTCACATACTTGATCCCAACTGACCACTTCATTCACGTAAAAACAGTTCCAAGAATATCTAGCAAGCTCTCTGCTCAGGAATTGTCAATTATAACTATCTGGACGCTTGCAAAGTGCAACTGGAATTCTCTACGTAAGTCACATGCACGCAGAAGCATACTTTTCAGGAGGCGGTTGACAAGCATTTGGTGACAAACTAAAGTTCTCATTTAATTACTTCAGCCACAATCAGATCTAAAATATCCCTGTTTGGCTTATTCATTCTGTGCAACAGATCGAAAACTGTTTCCCTGGTATTCATTTCCAGGAGAGTTTAATAGGATATTTGGATTTTGTAAATTTTAGTAAGTTAGAGAAAATCTGATTAGATTGAAAAGGTACATAAATCCCAACCTTATTATCTCAATAAATGCCCTGCATATTTATAAATTCTCCCGTAGCACCAGTGAGAAGCTGAAAACCATCATTACTTCCAAATTTGACATGAATCAGTTTTCTGAAACTGTCCTAAAGTCACAGGAATAGTGACGAAGTAACGAATTTGTTTTCTATTTCTATGGAAAGTTACCAAATTTCTAGCTGTACAATTAACATCAGCCAGCTGTTTGCCTCAATAAATAGGAGCAAATGCATTTATCTCTCTCTCCTTTTAGACCTACGATCATCTTTCATTGTGCGATGAAAACCCAGGCATATCTAAGAACTGTTAGCTGAATCTGTAATAGTTCAAACTCCCAATGGCTCCAAACAGGTGGTGACCCCACAACAAACAAACCTGAACAAATATTTCCCTCAGTAAATACTTCCTGGTGATATAAAAGATCACGGGTCATAAATGTGGTGCTCAGTGTGAGGCAGGCCAGATGGAGCCTCTTAAAAGGGTGACTATTATGATCTATTTATGACTATAAGGAGGGAGCTTTACTTTTGGGGTATAATTTTTCCTGGGTGTTACACGCTATACTGCGAGTTGAACAACAACTTCTTAGGGCTACGTATTCATCTTTCAGTCACTGGGAACAAAAGACTCACCTTTTTTCATACACTTTAAAATTATAGGAGCTAACTTCATTATTATTATTATTTTTTTTTGCGGTATGTGGGCCTCTCTCACTGTTGCGGCCTCTCCCGTTGCGGAGCACAGGCTCCGGACGCGCAGGCTCAGCAGCCATGGCTCACGGGCCCAGCCTCTCCGTGGCACGTGGGATCTTCCCGGACCGGGGCACGAACCCATGTCCCCTGCATCGGCAGGCGGACTCTCAACCACTGCGCCACCAGGGAAGCCCCTAACTTCATTATTGATGCATCATTATAAGCATCTGTGAGAGAGCCTCTTGCTCACTTACTGCAGGAAGAGGAACAGAAATATGCTGGTTCTTTATTATGAACATGAATAATGGTTGCCCAAATGTTTTTGACTCTACTGGGCATGTGTTTAGAGTCATCTTCAGGGATTCTGCACCCTCTCAATTTTTCACAGTTCGCCTTAATATGGAACACTTTAGGACATCTGAGGGGTGAAATCCTAGTTCTAGTTTTTTGGTTTGTTTGCTTTGGGAAATGAAAATCTCTGATAGATAATGTCTAAATTCAAGGTAACAGTAATCTGTGTCTGGTTTTCTGTAGTCATTGAAACAGCTGGTCGTTTGTGGCAACAGAGATCATATCATGCCTTGCACTCTCCTTTAAGCAAATTAAAGCTGCTCTTAAAAGTATCTTAGTATTCCACTCACATGACACAATTTTCAACGGAAATCTCAGACTAGCGGTAGAAAACTGAAATTCAGATTATTTATCTGAGGGGGCTTTTTGTGAATCTGCTCCTCTAGTTCCAAAGTAGGTTGTTTAATTGATTGAAATGTCTAGCCTCCCCTGTAACTGTTGCTTCTTACCTATCAACTCTCTTAGGTCCTACTGAATTTTTAAAGGAAGAGGGAAGTAGACAATATGTAAAATTTACTGAGTCACTATTAGTCTACTTTGGAATGTATTCACTTGCTGTACTTTAGAAAGAAATGTGATGCATACGCTGTTTTACCTGTGTTGGTATTAAAACTCTAAATCTTACTTATCTTGTAATGATGCTGCATTACACACACACACACACACACACACCTTTAACATCTTCACCTATATATTTTCAGTCTAGATCTATTTTTCAAAAAGTATCTATTAAGTTGTGGCAAGACTCTTGATGTCGTCAACAGTGTTACCTTCACTGACTACACTTCCCAACCCCCAAATCAGGCAAAGATTTTTCCAGTATTACCTCTCTATCAGACCCTCAGCACCATTTAAACCAATTGGCCATTCCTTTTTTCTTGAAACACTTTCTATCAATACTTTGGCTGTTTTCTCTCCAGACACTCCCAAACAGTCTTCACGACTTTAAACAGTTTCCATGTAGGGGGTGCTTAACCTAAAAGTTGAGAGTTATGTTTTATTCGGTGGACTTTCTGAGGACTTCAAGCCCAGGAGACAGGACTGTCAGATCACTCTGAGGAAGTGCTCTGAAGAGGCAAGTGGGGAGCCAGGATATATGGAGTTTTTGCGACAAAAGACCAGGTAGTCAGAACATCAAAAGATTACTGTTAATAAAAGAAAACCAGATAACACAAGTTAAGGAGTTTAGCACTTTTCTATGGGAAGATGCAAGAGTCCGGGCTCACTGAAATCATTCCTTTGATGTGCACCTCAGCTCTCTGGGGCCAGTATCCTGTGTTTTCTCATCCTGAGTCTCCTCAGGGTGCACTGTCGGGGATGGCTGCAGCGGCTGACTGCTAGATGGGCTTGGCAGTGGACAGCCCGTTTGTCTCCATCCTGAGTTCCCTCAGGGCTCACTGTCCGGGCGGCTGTAATGTGATGGCTTGACGGCTGCAACATCCTTTGCTTACTGATACGGAAGGCGATATTTTAGTTCTCATGCCCACCTCTATGTCCATATCTTGATGCTCTAGTTCCAGTGGGCTCCAGTGTACCAAGCGCCTTCCTGCCTTGGGGACACGCTCTCTCCCCAGATTCTCATAAGACTGGCTCCTTCTTGTCATTCATAGTTCAATTGTCACCTCCTCAGAGAAGCTTCCCCTAATCACTAACTCACAGGTAACCACCCACTGGTCTCTATCACACTCCCTGTTTTTAAGTCCTAGTTGTTGTTTCTAGTCTGCTTATTCCTTCATTTCTGCTCATCCCTCTAGGTTGTAAGTTTGATAAAAAGCAGGAACTAACCTCAGTACTTAAAATATGATAGGCTGCCAACAAATACTTGCTAAATGCACAACTCAATGTGGTATCAGTGTAATTACGAGAACATAGGAAAGAATATTTGAAACTGGTACTTTCCTGGAAAATCTGGGGCACTTTAGTTGCTGAGCTAAATTTTAACTGTTTAAAATTGTGTCGGCAGTCTCTGGATGGAAGCATCATTGTTTGGTGTGAGGAAGGGAGAAGGAAGACGTTCTTTTTTCTCAATGTTCTAACTGCTTAAAGTTTAAGATATTTAATCAGTAAGGATCAAACACATCCTGCGACCTATAGTTTTATTGATAAGTGTTATTGATCCATCACCAGGCTATCTTCCACCATCTGGCTGAAGATATACAGAAGATCAAGGCATAACATTTAACTGAGGGTTCTTGTCTGTCTTGTAAACACAAGATTTACCTCCTAGTGTATCACAGGGTCATCACATGGTGGAGCTCAGGGATTTCTAACCTTGGCTGCACGTTAGAACCTTCTGGGGAATTAAAAAAGTATAAATATTCCTGGACTCTGCAAGAGGATAATTGAAATGGAAGTTCTGACTATGGGGCTCTGGCATTTTTAAGCTTTTTTTTTTTCCTGAGGCTTCCCCCAAGTGATTCTGCTGTTAGGAAGGTTTAATAGACACTGACAGTCAACACAATTTGGCCTGGGGAGAGAGTGAAAACTTATTAAATATGCTAATACAGGTAGAACATATCTCCAACAAGAGAAATCCTTTGCCGACAGTAGAGATGTTCACTTTTTACCTTGAGACACATTGATTTTCACTTCATCATCTTACTTTACAAAGTCACAAGCGCTATTAGTGGTCATAAAAAAAAAAAGCGTAGATTTTTTTTTGGAGGAAAAAATACTTTTAAAGTGCTGATTAAGCCAAGAAATGTGGAATGTGCAATTTATGAGAGGGACAGAGGGGTTTTGTTAGCTCAAGTTTTTGGCCGCAAGAAGGCAGCCTGGGGCAACACAGAGACCAGGCTTCACGCAAGAGCTGAGTGTGACACTCTGCCATTTACCAGCTCTGTGACCCTGGACTAGTTATTAGGCTTTTCTTAGCCTCATTGACTTTTTTTTTAAAATTATTTATTTATTTATTTATTTATTTATTTCTGGCTGCTACGAGTCTTCTTTACTGTGCGCGGGCTTTCTCTAGTTGCGGCGAGCGGGGGCTACTCTTTGTTTTGGTGTGCAGGCTTCTCATTGGGGTGGCTTCTCTTGTTGGAGAGTATGGCCTCTAGGCACGCGGGCTTCAGTAGTTGTGGCTCGCCGGCTCTAGAGCGCAGGCTTAGTAGTTGTGGCGCACGGGCTTAGCTGCTCCACGGCATGTGGGATCTTCCTGGACCAGGGATCGAACCCATGTCCCCTGCTTTGGCAGGCAGATTCTTAACCACTGTGCCACCAGGGAAGTTCCAGTCTCATTGACTTTTGCTACAAAAAGCAATGATAACACTTCCTCATTGGACTATTACAGTAAGCATGAGTAAACATGGGTAGTGTATGTAAAGTGCTGGGCACGCCTGGTGATTTTTTTCTTTCTCTTTCTTTTCTCTCTCTGAATTGCAGATATACGCATTGGTAGGATGGGGCATGGCACACAGTAAGTGCAAAAGAAGTGTTTGAAACATCTATTGTTATCGATTGAGTTTTGCTAGGACAAATTTCACTTTTAGCCCTAAAAGGTGTTATCTCAATATCTCACTCTAAGTCTTTACTTGTCCTCACTTTGCAGGGGAGGGTGGATCACCCAGGTACCTCCTGCACAGGTAAACAAGCCAGGAAAATTGGAGGTGAGAGATCCGTGAATGTGTTGGCTGCTCTGAAGTGATTATCAGTCAGCATTTCATGAAGAAGAGGGGTGTCCTTTCCCACCGAGGATGGCCTTCCCATGCAGTCCATGGTCTTCCACGAAGGAGTAAGTGAAGCCTGGACCGAGGTGCTCCTTATAGCTCTTCAGCAGCCCACTGAGAGCCAACCTGAGGATGAACATGCTACGCGAAAATGTGCATCCCTGTTTCTTAGAACTCCAGACCTCTCCTGTCTGAAACTTAGAAGAAAGGGCCTCTAACTCTTACCAAACCAAACTTGGGCCTGCTTGCCCGTGCACAATAAAGCCAATCTAATGGGGTGGTGAGGAAGGGAAGTGTAGGGTTTACTGCAGGGTGCCAAGCAAGGAGTCCAGGGCAGCTCGTGCTCAAAACACCTGAACTCCCTGATGGGTTTCAGCAAAGCATTTTTATTTATTATTATTATTATTTTTGATTGAAGCATAATGGATTTACGATGTTGTGTTAATTACTGCAGCAAAGCATTTTTAAAGGCAAGGTGAGGGAGGGGAGCCCCAGTGTGTGTGCACAATTCTGATTGGCTGATGGTGAGGTAAGAGGGTGGTGTCACAGGGTTTAACATCATCAATCCTTAGGCTCCAGTAGGTCTGGGGGCCACCTGCTCACGGTCATCAAGTAGTTAATGTCTTCCATTTGGTGGGGGTTTTAGTATCTGTAAAACAACTCAGGAAATGTGCATCAGATACTGTTATCTAGGTACTTCAGAGAGGGACTGAAGCACAGGATATGGGGAGGGGTCTGTTCTAGGCCCCATAGGGTCCTGTTTGGTTCCATATCGAGTCTCCAGCATCTTGCCTCCTATTAACTACTCTGAACATTTCAGTCAGATTTTGGTGATCTCCGCCTCTCAATGCCCCAAACATGCAAATCTTTGGGAGGAGTCATTTGGTTACTCTCTCTTCCTCTACTTGGTCTTTGTTTATTCATGGAAACGTGCAGTAGGCTGTTTTCTTTATTCTGATCATTAACATATTTGTAAGACATCTGAATTGACATTGACAGAAAAAGCGTAATAAAAGCATGCTAAATTTGATACTCCTTAGGACAGGTATTTTTATGAAGGCTTTTATATCAGCTGGACATACAGTAAGCATAGGAAAATCTTATATATGAATTTCAAGTGCAAACAAATTTTATTTATCACTAGCAAATGAAGCAAAAACTTGCAAAGAATGTCTACATGGAATTTTTAAAAGGCCTTTAAAGTTAAGATTCTGTTTGATCCTTAACAGTTAGGATATTATTGGAAACATTAGATGTAACCAGGAGAACCCACCAGAGCTCCCTTGAACCTGCCTCCCTGCTGGCTACTGTCACCGAACTGTCCTTCCCCCAGTGCCCAAGTTCTTGAAAATATATTCTTTATATTTCCATTTCCTCATCTTCCATTACTCACCACCATTTTTGGCATTTGTCCTCACATTCCACCGAAGCCACTGCAGCAATGTCACCAGTGACCTCCTAATTATCAACTTCAATGGATATTTAAGAGATCCTCCTTATTTAACCTCTGTGGCATTGACTCCTGTTACCCTCTTGAATTCTACTGGCTTCCAGAATGCTCCTCTCTCCTGGTTCTCCAGCTTTCCTGACCTCCCCAAGGTCTTCATCAACTCTGGGTTCCTCTGGGAGCTGAGGTGGGTGGATTCTCTTTCCCTGAGCTGCTCCCTTGACTTGAACTGTCACCTACGGATGTGATGATAGCTTCCTAAATCCCCATTTCCTGACATCTTCCTTAGAGCTCCAGACTCCATTTCTGTTTGTCTGCAGGTGACATTCACTCAGTTATCCCACAAGCAACTCAAAGGAAGTCATCCTCAGTGGAACTCCATCATTCCCCCTGATCCCATGCCTCCTCCTGTTTTCCTTCTCTTGCCTCAGAGTACAGATTTGCACCCCATTCTTTGAGCTAGGAACCTGGGAGTCAGTCTTATCACTCGACTCATATCTGATTAACCACAAACTACAGGCAAGTCTATTTCTTAACTATATCTTTCTACATTCCAGTTCTCCTCCTACTTCCTAAGTTTAGATCCATACTACCTCTTGCTTCGACCAGTGTAGTAGTAAACCGGTCTTCTTTTCTCTAAATGCCGCAACTCTCTGCTATACCAGCCCAGCATACATATCTTCATGAGAGTTACCTAACAAAATGGAAAGCATATCTCATTTTGCATTACCTTCCTGCTCAAAAATCTCCAGGGTCCCTTGCTGTCTTTAGGATAGAGCATGACTTCCTAGGTCCTTGAGCATTTGTCCTCATAGTGATCTCACAAAGGGCCATTCCCTGATAAATGTCCTGCTCTCCATTCCTGAGTAAGCTGTGTTTCTTCACGTCTCTCACTCAGCCTTCCTACATGTCCTGCTTCCTCCTCCTCCTCCAACTGGACAATTTCTATTTATCCTTCAAGATTCAGCTCAGGAGGAACCTCTTCTATTCAGTATTCCCTGGCTCAGAGGGATTTATATCCTCCTTTGTGCTCCCAGAGCAAAGAGGCAGCACAGACTGTGGTTATGGAAATGTCCTCTGGAATTAGACACAGGTGAGTTCTCCTGTGAGCTCTAATACTCCGCAACTATGAGCCACTGGACAAGACACCTAATCTCTCTAAACCTATAAAATGTTGACAATAACAGTACTTAACTCAATATTTTTATAAATATTAGATGAGATAATGAATATAAAACACTTGGCATGGAAACTGGAATATCATAGTAAGCACCCAATAAATGACATTTATTATTATATTTTCATGGCAGTTAATCTTACAACAAAAACTGTGTACTGTGTTTCTGGTTTACTATGATTACTTATTTACATGTCTGTCTTTTCCAAAGGTCTGTGAGCTACTTTAAGTTTATGCTCTAGGAACTATTTGCTCTGAACTCTTAGTGTTTGCACATAGAAGATAATCAATGAACTTTTTTTTCCCTCCAGTTTTACTGAAGTATAATTGACATAAAGCACTGTATACGTTTAAGGTGTATAGCATAATAATTTGACTTACAGATATCATGAAATGATGACCACAATAAGTTTAGTGAACATCGATCATCTCATACTGATACAAAATTCAAGAAATAGACAATTTTTTTTTCCTTGTGATGAGAACACTTAGGATTTACTCTCTTAACTTTCATATATAACATACAGCAATGTAATTGTATTTATCATGTTGTACATTATATCCCTAGTACTTACTTATGGCTGGAATTTTGTAATTTTTGACTGCCTTTTTAATGAATGAATGGAAGAACAAATGAATGTAATTTTAAGAAGAACAAGTCTGTTTTTGCTGCTTGACATTTATCTTATCAAGAAATCTCCGACTAGCTATTGAGAGCAATGTCATTAGTTTATTAGTCTAATTAGCATCTATTAGTCTTTAATAGATCCTCTTGAAGCAAGTAGATGAGGGGCTCATTTATAATTCAATCTTATACGTGGATCTAGAGAAAAAAGAAGTGAACAACTGCAGTTTCATACAGTGGATCAGTAGATTTAGGCATGGAACTAAGATGGAACTAAGATTCTCTCCTGAATCTCTATCACTATGGACTGAAACATATTCTCTCTTTGGGGGTTCATCCTACATGATGGGTCATTTCTGCATCCCAAAGCTACTTCTAAGTTCCATTCATTTTAAGTAGGGTACAAATATACCTGGTGTTATAGACTGAATTGTGTGCCCCCAAATTCATATCTTAAATCCCTAACCCCCAGTGTGATAATATTTGGAGACACGGTAGTTAAGGTTAAATGAGGTCATAAGGCTGGGGTCCTAATCCTATATGACTGATGTCCTTATAAGAAGGGGAAGAACATAAGAGCTCTCTCTCTCTACGCACACACAGAGAAAAGGCCAGGTGAGGACACAGTCAGAAGGCACCATCCGTAAGCCGAGGAAGGAGAGGTCTCATCAGAAACCAGCCCTGCTGACACCTTGATCTTGGACTTCCAGCCTCCAGAGAACGCTGAGAAAATAAATTTCTGTTGTTTAGGTTACCCAGTCTGTGGTATTCTGTTATGGCAGCTGAGCTGACTAACACCTTGCTTACAATTTTTGCTATAATAATAAAGATGTATAAATTGATATTGTTGGTTAAGGGCTTACTGTGCTATTAGACACTAACTCTGCCAAGTCCTTAATATGCATTATCTCCCAAATCCTCCTCACAAACTTAAGAAGTGGATACTATTATTATCATCATTTTACAAACGAGGACAGGGAAGATCAGAATAGTTAAGTAACTTGCCCAAAGACACAGACAACAAGAAGTGTCAGATGTGGAATTCAGGACGTCTGTCTTCAGAGCCTATGTACTCAACCACCATGTTATCTGACATGAGCAAGAATAGTAGTTAGTGGTTAATAAAAAAAATTAAAGTGAGAAAATTAGTAAGAAAATACAATACATAATTTAAAATGCCACTTTAATGTAAAATGTACATTCATTTGCCAATATTTTACTGGGTTGGGAGGAAGACAAAGCAAGGCCCTGATCGTTTCTTTGATACGGACTCTTGGAATTCTGCATTATCTTTCTTCCATAGACCATACTCTGAAATGCGACATTGACAATCTCGTTTTCGTTCTTTCAAAGTGGAGTGAAAGACCCATGCTAAGCAATTTGTGTGAAGATCTGTCTCGATTTTTATATTCCTCCTCTTCCCAATCTTTTAAAGTTGCCATATCCACACCTAATTCAAAAGTTGTTTTTTTTTAAGCCACACACCCTTACTGAATCTCTCTAAATACTCACTTTAGTTTTCATAAAAGCAGCAACCCACCTTTTTAAAAAATAAATCTATCTATCTATTTATTTATTTTTGGCTGCGTTAGGTCTTTGTTGCTGCATGCAGGCTTTCTCTAGTTGTGGTGAGCGGGGGCTACTCTTCGTTGTGGTGCGCAGGCTTCTCATTGTGGTGGCTTCTCTTTGTTGTGGAGCACAGGCTCTAGGCACGTGGGCAGCAATAGTTGTGGCACTCGGGCTCAGTAGTTGTGGCACACGGGCTTAGTTGCTCCACGGCATGTGGTATCTTCCCGGACCAGGGCTCAAACCTGGGTCCCCTGCATTGGCAGGCAGATTGTTAACCACTGTGCCACCAGGGAAGTCCCCAGCAACCCATTTTTATTGTCCTTGTATTTTACAGATGTACATACTGTTGAATTAAGTTGCATAAGTACAATAACCTCAAATGGCATAAATAGGTTGGGAAGCAAATACAACAGACTCTTAGTAATGGAACCCAGGGTCGCAAGGGAAGAGGAGGTGAGTGGGCATCCTCTTAGCCCTGAGTTGTCAGTATGCTCTAGGACCAGTCAGGCTATGTTAGAAGAGAATGGAAGCCTTCTAACAGGTGAATTATCTGGCTAGTTATCAAGGTGGTTAACCTGCTACTTGGTTAAATCGAGTAGATGGAGAGCTTCTGCTGGAGTGATATGCATTCCCCCACCCCCCTTGGCATTTTTGAAAAATGGCACTATATTTATTTAAACTTCATATTCTAGGTTTTAATCTCAGTGTTTTCGTGGAGTGACTTTCTGTTTTTGGGCAAAGCGCTTATTTCATGGTTTACTTCACAGGTCAGTGAAAGTAAGACTCATTTTCTAACTATGATTAGAGGCAAAAATGATGAGTACTTCATAAATGGAATGCGTTTGTTTATCGTTAGCAGATCATTAGTGTGGAAAGTACTAGCGTGCAGCAAGAAAATATAAGCTTTAGGCGATGGTCTACTATCACTTCCACTTGTGAATTTATATAAAACACTACATCCCTGAGCCCTAGGAGATGTGCTCATAGTGAAAGAAAAATGGGAAAAGAGATGCCTGTTCTGCTTTAAGAGTCTTTTTCTCAAATGATTGTTATTCTCTCTCATTTTTATTCCAGTTCCTTAAAGATAGTTTTTATTTTAGGATATACATAATCAGTTTAAGATACTCTGAATGAAGCAAATCTAGGCCCTCAGAAGATATCCTGAAGTTATGCTGGCCCTGAGGAAGCCCAGCTGAATTGTTTGATTACATAAAACAATTGGCCCAAAGAATCCAACACAGGAAGTGTGGAGAGAGCCACACTTGGTGCTAATTCACAGCTTCTGAGCTGAGCCACAGCTGAGTTGATCTAGTCGTATGGCAAAAGGAGATATGACCCATGGAAAATCCTGCAGTTCCAGAAAAATCTCACGTTGCAGCCAGTCTGGCCTTACACAGAGCTTTAGGATGGTTGTTTGAACACTGATTACACAGGCAAGGGGGAAGAGAGTATCTTCTCAACGTACATAAGAGTAAGGTTTTGGGGAGATTCTTAAATGTGCGTATTCTTCCTGAGAGGGTCTCACTCACTGAAGAACCTTTCATAAGCAATGCATTATATCTTAGTCTTCTAAAATTGTATCTAATAATAGATTTGTCATAAAACACCTTAAGGATTACAGGGATTCATGAGCAAAATGATTTTTTTAAACTCTATAGTTCTAACTAAATAATTATTAGTAATGAAATGTATAAGTCATTATTAGTAACGAAATGAATATATATGTGTGTGTGTATATATATATAAATGGTTTCCATCTGTATAACACACGATTTATTTTGGTAAATGTCATGCCCTGTGTATCATCAGAGATGAGTGTATATATTTCAAACAATACAGCTATGTCAAATCAGACTATAATAGTATTTTTGTGCTTACCATAGTTGACATGAAAATCTAGTATAAGTTATGATTCTATAAACAGATCAACATGAGCGTTCTAACTGTAAAGGTGTGAATAAAGCCTCCTTGCTCTTTCGTTTGTTTTCAGGTTTTCTTCCCCCCTTCAGATTTAATTACGAACAACTCTATTTTTGCAGAAAACAAGTGACCTTTTTGTGTCTGCCAGCCACATTTCGATATGGAAATACTTATTCATTTAAAAATGGCATTGCCCTTTTCAATATGCTGGTTATGGGGAAAGGTCTCATTAAACATAAACCCCACGATGTTTCTCATCTGGCATGCAATGCCATGGCTGACACACAGTAGGCGCTCAATAGTTACTGAAAGAAGGAATCACATCTTCTACATTAAGTTCCGTGAGCTGTTTAAATCATTGCCAGAGGAAAATAGGTTAAGGAGACAAAGTTACTTTACCTGAGAAGACAATATACCAGAAATTTTGGAAATGCTCCAACAAAACAAATGACTTATTATCATGGCAAGTACCTCTAATCACGTAAAACAGAATGTCAGAAAAATACCTGATTAAATGCTATTGTCTTCCCTTAGGGCATAAAACTTTTTTCAATTAAGGAACACGGTGAAACCCGAGCCAATTTTCTTTCTGGTTTTATCTGAATTGTTAACCGGATTAATGTTATTTTCTTCCCTGAGAATGGAGAAAAAGGAGCACGGCACATTTTATTATTTCCTCAGTGCCTCTCATCACCCCCAGGACGGACTTGACAGTCCTAGGGAACAGCAAAAAATGACTAACACAAATTTAGGCAGTTCTCAATTATTCAGGAGCTCATTATCCAGCATGTGGGCTGTTTATAATTCCCTTTTTCCCTCCCTTTCTCCCACGTATTTTTGTTAGGAAGAGAAATGTAAGGAAGTTTAAACTCGTATCAATATAGTTCCTCATTGGTTAGCTCCTTTGATGAAATGTTTGGAGTAATTAATTTCTACAGTAAGGTTTGGGGATTATCTGTGCATTTAAATTATCCCTAGCAATCCTCAGATCATTTTGAAAATTATCACAGCAAGCCACATTCCCCTGGTGTTGAAAACAGTTTAAATCGAGTGACCTTGGATTATAGAGGGGTTTTTTTTTTTAAACTCTGAAGGTCTAACTAAATAATTGTAAGGGATAAAATGTGGACTAAAATATTGATGGCTTCCATCTGTAGAACACACAATGTATTTTGACTATACAGTCAACCACAATCAGAAGTTTAAGGTTCTGGTCTCCTTCAGTAAACCTGAACTGCGCATGTGCTTAATGGCATGCCCTGGGCTGGGAAAATTAAGATGAATTAAATAGTCCCTTCCCTGTAGTAGATCCTGGTCTCCTGGAACTGCCTGGCCACGAAATCAATAATTATAAAATAACGTGCTAAGAACAATGGTAGAGACGACAGGAGTACTTAGCACTGGTTGCATAACCCAGCCTGAGGCGGTAAGGGCAGGCTTCCAAAATGGTGGGCAGATGGACTGGTTTTAAAGGATGCTAGAACTTATGCATAAGACTGACAACCTTCCAGGGAAAGGACAGCATATAAGCAAGGTCACGGAATCAGAAATATTATGGTATATTCATAGAAACAGGAGTTTGTTCCTACTCATAGTGTGACTGGAAGCAAGTTTTATAAAAATCTTGGACCATAACTTCTCATTTGACCAAACTGCTCTGTGCATGACTTAACAGCAGTGAACAAGACACAGGTCCCCGCTCTTAGGAGCCTACACCTAAGGAGTGGGAGCAAAGGAGTAACTTCTGGTAGTGATCGATCCTGTAAAGAAAACAAAAAAGATGAATGGGACAGAAAGTTAGGGGATGTGGCATGGGTGGGCATCTTTAGATAGTGGGGCAGCAAGAGCCTCTTTCAGGAGGTAACATTGAACCACAAAGACCAAAGGATTTCCTTGGATAACTTTGAAAGAGACTTCCCAGCAGAGGGCTTTGAGGTAGGAATAAAGTTGACTATTCAAGGACCTGAGAGATGAGCGATTTGTCTGAAGAACAGTGAGAAGAGGAGAGAAGAGGGGTTTGGAGAGGGAGCCCAAGGTCAGTTTTGCAGGGCCCTGCAGTCTAGGGTACAGAGTTGTATTTCATAGGAAGTCACTGTAAAGAGGGGAGTGATTTATGGTCTAAAAAGGTCACAATGGTTGCTGTGTGGGGAATAAATTATGGGGGAAGGGGTGGAAAGCAGAAGCTGGGATCCATTGTAGGAGGATAGAAATAATGGTGACCTGACTATTTTGTAAAGTTGGAACAAATGGATCCCCATAAAACCTTTGAGCTATTGCAGGAAAGAGTTCTGTAAGACATGATGCCGGACGTTATCAGTCAGACGTATCTATGTTGTACAGTAGATGCACACATCAGACGGTGCTGCAGAAGGTAAATGTTAAAGTTTCTTACAACTATAATTAGCTCTGAATCCACGACCATTCTTTTTTTTTTTTTTTTTTTCCGGTATGCAGGCCTCTCACTGTTGTGGCCTCTCCCATTGCGGAGCACAGGCTCCGGACGTGCAGGCTCAGCGGCCATGGCTCATGGGCCCAGCCGCTCCGCAGCATGTGGGATCTTCCCAGACCGGGCCGCGATCCCGTGTCCCCTGCATCGGCAGGCAGACTCCCAACCACTGCGCCACCAGGCAATCCCCATGACCATTCTTATGCATAGTATAATCATTCTCTTTCTTGTGTTATGATGATAACAATTGCTTGAAGGATTCTCAAACTAAAACTTGTAGTAAGGTCAAATGTACAGCAGTAAAATAAAAAAAAAAGACCCAGAGGGAGAAACATTTCAGTGAATAGCCAAATACTCTCTTCAAACACTCTGCCATGGTCAGCAGAATATTTTCAATATGAAGCTGAACTTCAACTTGAACTTCACCCCCAGCCAGCAAGACAAATATTGAGAAAATTACTTGAGTGAAGTAGGTCTTACTCGGGAGTTATCCAGAAAGAGTGGATGAGAAGAGCCACTTAGGATGGATGACTTAGGATGGCCATCTCATATAATAGCATGGGGTCATAGCAAAGCCCTCCTGGCTTGGGGTCTTCTCAGAGGTTTAGATAACCAAAATGAAACAACAAGGCGTTCCTTGCACACTGTCTCATCTTCAATCAAATCCGAATAATTAAATGGATCGCCCTGGAATTCTTAGTAACACATGATGAGTTGACACATGGAGAGCAAGTACAATCAAAAATTTCTTGACATCTTATACCAACATACTGTTTGGAAAGGGTGGACTTTTCTAATGTGATTTAGACACGATGCTAATCACCAAGAAATTTTAGTCTGATGGGGAATAAAAAGAGAATTTCTTTTTTTTTTAAATTGAAGTGCAGTTAATTTACAATGCTGTGTTAGTTTCAAGTGTACAGCAAAGTGATTCAGTTATATGTATATATATATTCTTTTTCAGATTCTTTTCCACTATAGGTTATTATAAAATACTGAGTAGAGCTCCCTGTGCTATATAGTAGGTCCTTGTTGTTTATCTATTTTATATACAGTAGTGTGTATGTTAATCCCCAACTCCTAATTTAACCCGCCCCACCCCCTGCTATCCCCTTTGGTAACTGTGAGTTTTTTTCTATGTCTGTGAGTCTATTTTTGTTTTGTAAATAAGTTCATCTGTATTATTTTTTTTAGATCCCACATATATGATATGATATTTGTCTTTATCTGACTTACTTCACTCAGTATGATAATCTCTAGGTTCATCCTTGTTGCTACAAATTGTATTATTTCATCCTTTTTTATGGCTGAGTAATATTCCATTATATATATATGTGTGTGTGTATATTTATCTATATCTATTTATCTATCTATCTCACATCTTCTTTATCCATTCATCTGTCGATGGACACTTAGGTTGCTTACATGTCTTGGCTACTGTAAACAGTGTTTCTATGAACACTGGGGTGCATGTATCTTTCTGAATTAGAGTTTTCTCCGGATATATGCCCAGGAGTGGGATTGCAGGATCATACGGTAGTTCTATTTTTAGTTTTTTAAGGACCACACTGTTCTCCATTGTGGCTACACGAGTTTACATTCCCACCAACAGTGAAGGAGGGTTCCTTTTTCTCCACACCCTCTCCAGCATTTATTATTTGTAGACTGTTTAATGATGGCCATCTGACTGGTGTGAGGTGATACCTCACTGTAGTTTTGAATTGCAGAGAATTTCTTAATGATTTGAAATTTGAACAAATCAAACATTGAAACAGAATGAAAATCTGGTCCCAAGTTTGGGAAGCTCTTTTTTTTTTTAAGAGTTATTTTATTTATTTATTTTCCTTATCTTTTTTGGCTGCGTCAGGTCTTAGTTGCGGCACACGGGATTTTATTGAGGCATGCGGGATCTTTTCGTGTTTCTCTCAAGTTGTGGTGTGCGGGTTTTCTCTCTCTAGTTGTGGCTCGTGGGCTCCAGGGCGCTTGGGCTCTGTAGCTTGAGGCATGAGGGCTCTCTCGTTGAGGCGCACAAGCTCAGCAGTTGTGATGCACGGGCTTAGTTGCCCCATGGCATGTGGGATCTTAGGCCTCCAACCAGGAATCGAACCTGCATACCCTGCATTGGAAGGCGGATTCTTTACCACTGGACCATCAGGGAAGTCCCGTTTGGGAAGCTCTTTGGTCTTGAATGCTTTAAATCTACAGATCTCTTTCTACTTGAGAATATTAACATTTTTCAGTAGCTAAATGATGTCTGCCGTCATTTTATAAAAGAAATAGATGAGAAATAATGCAAATTGAGATGGGAAACATACATTAACCCTATAATTTAAAATGAAATGATTTCAGTATCAGGATCTTTCAGATATGTTGGTCTTTATTGGTCAAATTTACCTCTTATTTTCAATTCCCTCTGAGGATACAGATGGTCAGATGCTGTAGGATAAAGTCACCATGTCTGGGCTGACAGGGGAGCACAAAAGATTTGGCTCCTGGCTCTGAGTTTCAACCACGAGATTCCACCTGCAGCTCTGGACACTATTAAATACCATTTCAGACAGAGGGACTCTGATTTATAGTGACACAGCAGCTTTGTCCACAGTAACTGCTCAGAATAAATGGGTGGGTCCATCCTCTCTCCCAAGTATCGTGCACAGTAATTGGAAGAAGGGTGCTAGATAAATCTCAATAACATTCTTAGACTAAACTCGTCATCCCCAAAAGCAGTGGAGGATATTGAAACACTGGATCGCTGGGAAGCCGCAGTCCATTTTTATACAGCTCTCATAGATTCCATACTGTGCTGAGCTGAGAAGACGACCATTCGGCTTGAGTTCCCCTCTATATAATTCAGTCAGTGCTGTTTTACATGTACTGATCTGGCACCTTTTCTTCATTTACCTGTAATTTCATATTCTGAAATTGTCAAGCTGCTTTGAAAAAGAAGAGCTCTATAGCCAGACGGTAAGATTCTCTAAGAGCCATAAAATTCACTGACGACTTTCAAGTCAAATCTGTGAACTGAATTCTGGAAAAGGGTACATGAAAATTAATGGGATCAGAACTGGAGCACCATGTCAAATGTATTTTGAAACCTTCTTTTTCTTGTCCTCATTGGGGAGCTCAGGCAGTTTGCAGCTGGCTGGAGAGACTCCTGCCAGGAGGGAATCTGGTTTTAGTTCAGCCTGAAGTAAAGATGCCAGCTTGCCCGGCTATTCATCCCGAGAAACGGGAACATTCTGTGTTGAAGCTGTTCTGTGTGTGGCCTCTCCTGTTGCAGAGCACAGGCTCCGGACGCGCAGGCTCAGCGGCCATGGCTCACGGGCCCAGCCGCTCCGCGGCATGTGGGATCTTCCCGGACCGGGACACGAACCCGTGTCCCCTGCATCGGCAGGCGGACTCTCAACCACTGTGCCACCAGGGAGGCCCTGGAATTTTACCTTTTGTTCCTATGGTCAGCACTAGAGGGAGTTGAAAAGGCTATCTTTTTTTTTCTTTTTTCCTTTCTTTATGTTTTGAAAAGACATATGGTGGATTAGAGCAAAATTACAGCATTGTATGGTAGAGTTTATAGCATATTTAGATTTAACCTATATGACAGTTGTATCAATGGCACAAAGAATGTATGCATAAATGTAACTATACTGTTTAAAAAGAGAGAGAGAGAGAGAGATTCTGATTCAAATCCTAGAGCCACAACTTCCCAGCTTTGTGACCTCAGAAACATGATTTTACTTTTTTGAGCAACGATTTTCCTTGTCGATACAGAAAGAATAGTTATACCAACCTACAGGACTCTCAAAAACTCTAAAGCCATTGTATGTATGTGCCACATCTTCTTTATCCATTCACCTGTCAATGGGCACTTAGGTTGCTTCCATGTCCTGGCTGTTGTAAACAAAGCTGCAATGAACATTGTGGTAAGCTGCATAGCACAGGGAGATCAGCTTGGTGCTTTGTGACCACCTAGAGGGGTGGGATAGGGAGGGTGGGAGGGAGACGCAAGAGGGAGGAGATATGGGGATATATGTGTATGTATAGCTGATTCACTTTGCTATACAGCAGAAACTAACACACCATTGTAAAGCAATTATACTCCAATAAAGACGGTAAAAATGAAAAAAACAAAACAAACAAACTCTAAACCCTAGTGATTCCAAACAGAAGAGAGTAAGTGCTCAATGCATTTGAAGTCCTCTTTGAAAAGGGTATCTTTCAAATAGAGACCACTGCCTTCATTCAACGGAGGACTGAGGAATACAGAAGTGATGCAAATGTATTACCCTTTGCTTTGCAGGCTGAGGATAAAGCCCACCTTTCTCTTCCTGAGCCTCCTGAGCCAAAGCCTTGATCGGCTTCCACATGGAAAGCAATAAGTGAGGCTATGGCAGAGCCACAAGCCAAGTGGGTGCTGGAGACTTTCCAGCAGTTTCTGTACTCGCTGACTGGGGCAGGGGAAATCACCAGGGAGCTCAGCGATCCAACTATGTATAATTGGCTGCTGGGTACTGCCTGGCTCCTAACCATCACCTGCTCTGCGGGTAGCATTGGCAGCTATGTCTAAAAGGGAAGATGACAGCCAAACTCTACACTTGGCTTTCCAAGTGACCCAGTAGGAAATTAGGCTACAAAGTTGGGTTGGGATTCGAATAGCTTACTTTGTTATTTTAAACTATACTGAATCTGAATGATTTCTAGAGAAAGGAGACATGGAATCTAGCTACCACTGAATATCCCCCAAACAAAGAGATGTGCGTTCTTACCCTCCTTCAAGTGCGGTGAAGTAACAGCTGAACCTAAAAGACTGGTAGGAAGCCAGAGGCCAATGGAAATTAGTTTCTTTTCATAAATCTTCATTTTCCAGGGCAGTAAAAACAATAATATCTCTGTGTGAAAACTCATACTTTGTCCCCATAATTAGAAAACTAAGCCATATAACTGTTGGCTAGAAAGGAGACACTAATAATTATAAATATCACACAGAGAGTGATGGTAGAGTTATCATATGGCCCACCCACAGGAGCTATTAACTCTCACAGACGCTATTTTAGACAATACATTTTTAGTCTAATGTTAGTTTATAAGTACAAAGCATGAACCAGTAGCACTTCTGATATCCTGTGCTAAAGAAAAGATAGTGGGGAGGGGGAAAGGCCCACTTTATTTCAGATGTCTCAAATAACAGGATTTTTAGTGTAAGAGAAGACTTCAAAGAAGGTCAGCGTTGGAGTTTTCTTTGGAAGAAGTAACAAATTACATGCTCAATAACAAATCAATAGATATATAAACTCCAAAAACACTGTACAAGTCAACTGTTTGGAAGAGCTGCATGTATAATTTTTTTGTCTTAAAATCAAGCAGGTCATGTATCTCAGGATACTGAATATAGTTCCCCGTGCTATACAGCAGGACCTTGTTGTTTATCCATTCTATACGTAATAGCTTACATACATACTAGGTCCTCTTTTTCTACTGTGACTACTGAACCTGAGTATGAAGAATAAAGCAGATATTTTAAGCATGCAAGTGTGCATGTGTGCGTGTGTGTGCACACACACATACACTCTTTTTAAGAGTATTTCTAATATAACCATAAGGTATATTCATTTATCACTTTTTAAAAATCTGGGATTCTAGGAATTCTTTAAAAAATGGTGGCAAGAATTACCTGGGACAATACTTTTTTTTTTTTGAACTAGAAACAGTGTTTATTAGAAGCAAAGTACGTGTGGAAGAGCACTTGGGTGAACTCGGGGTGAGCTGCACACGATAGGGGCGGCTTAGGTTGCTTATACGGGGGCAGTTTTCCAGGTTGTCTCTGGCCAATCATCTTGAAGTTTCTGGGACAATACTTTCTATAAGACCAATTTTATAAACTGAGAACCAGGGGACACTAAATGTCAGTGCCTTTTCTAAGAAGACACATTGAAGGCATGGGCCGCTGACTTCCTGCTCCAGGGGGGTGTCTTGGATGACTCAGCTCAATTCTCTCATAATCTCCATCATTTCCAATTCCAAAGAGGGTCAAGAAATATTCATCCCCTGCCATACCTCCTCAATCTAAGAGTTTCATCCTCTCATTTGCCAAGTGCCACATGAAACAGGTTAATAAAACGACTTAGTAGCACCTTGCAAATATGCAAGGCTCAAATGACAGCAAATAGGATATTATTCAGCAGTCTGTCGAGCTTAATGTTTATGTAGCACTATTTCGCCCCTAGGCACTTGAGTCATTGGTACCACAGTGTACCACAAACAGAGGAAGAGAGAAGATGCTACTTGAATTAACTAACACTGATGCAGTGTAGACTTCATTAAATAAAGGAATTTATCTTCTTGGGTTTAAGATGATTCTACATTTCCTGTGAATTTTCTGGTGTCGATTACATTTAAAGCCCATACAGCATGAGATCAAATGTAACTGAGCAAGACCCTATGGGGCCTTCTTAGGGCAGACCCCTCCCCCATATCTTCTGCTTTAGCTCCTCTCTGAAGTCCCTAGTGAGATGTTAAAACCACCACCAAATGGAAGAAATGAACTACTTGATGACCATGAGCACGTAGACCCCACGCCTACTGGCACCTAAGGATTGATGTTAACCCCTGTTACCTCACCATCAACCAGAGAATTGTGCACCAGCTGATCACGCGCCCTGAGACCCCCTGCCTCACCTGAGCTTTAAAGATGCTTTGCTGAAACCCATCACGGCGTTTAGGTCTCTTGAGCACTAGCTGCCCTGGACTCCTTGCTTGCTGCCCTGCAATAAATGCTGCATTTTCCTTCACCATAACCTGGTGTCAGCGGATTGGCTTTACTGTGTGCGGGTACGCGCACCCAAGTTTGGTTCGGTAACACCAAGAATAACAAATCAGAGAGTCGCAGAATGATAAAGCTGGAAGGAACCTCAGAAGTTATTCAACCCCCTCTCATTTCCCAGCTGAAGATGTAGAGATTAGGTCCAAGGTCACCGAGTGGAGGGCTTGGCAGGTAGCAGACGCCCTCCCTCCCTAATGAGCTTTCCTCTGCAGGTCTTTAACCGATTCCATGACCTGGACCTGATTTACAGAGTTGGACTAATGCATGTTGATTTCTGAACTGTATGTCACGACTATCAGCCCAGTACCCGTCCTTGGCCATGTTATATTCATCCCCCTCAGGCCCAGCGCCCAAGTCTCCTCCCACCCCACCGCAGACGTTTGTAAAGGATCCTGTGAGCGGCAATCAGAGAAACACAAATGAGATGCCGTGAACTAGGAGTCCGACATTGCAAAAGCCAAATCTGTTCACCAGTGGAGTTGATAACATCCTCCTGAGATCCCAGTGCCCACACAAACCGACCATATGTAGATAAGGACACGAGGATGAATAAAGAGCAATGTGTTTCTGAAAACACAGGAGATAATTAAATGGTTTCTGAAGAAGGGCACAGCCTGGGATTTTGTAGTGTAAAATGAGGCTACCTGGCTGTTTTCACCTGTAGGTCATTTTTTAAAAGCTCATTCATACAGCCACTTACTTTCTGTCCTCCCAACCGAACCCCCCCCCCGCCCCAGATTTATTAATAAAAGGCTGGGGGGAGGGAGGGAGGGAGGCAAAATGGTTTCCTGCTTTTGCTTCAAGGCTGAGGGGTATTGCCGTCGGATTGTTTACTGTGAGTCACGCTGTAAAGTCACGCATCTGGCTTTTTCAAATATCTATTTACTTAAAGGGAGAATAAAGAATATGCGTTTAAAATACACGCACACGTCTCGTGATTGAAGCGAGAGCAACGTTTCCTGTCAGGTCAAACTGTTCCTGTTCTGAAGGAATCCCTCAAGCCTTCTCAGGGTGGGAAGTTCTAACAGAGGTCAAAAATGGGCAGCCTGGGGCCACAATCTGGCCACAGATGGTTTTGTTCTGTATGTACAGTCTTTTTTTTTTTTTTGAGTTTAAAATTTTATTTATTTTTTATACAGCAGGTTCTTATTAGCCATCCATTTTATACACATCAGTGTATACATGTCAATCCCAATCGCCCAATCATCACACCACCACCACTTCCCCCCACTCTTTCCCCCCTCGATGTCCATATGTTTGTTCTCCACATCTGTGTCTCAATTTCTGCCCTGCAAACCGGTTCATCTGTACCAGTTTTCTAGGTTCCACATACATGCGTTAATATATTTGTTTTTCTCTTTCTGACTTACTTCACTCTGTATGACAGTCTCTAGGTCCATCCACGTCTCAACAAATGACCCAATTTCGTTCCTTTTAGCCAGGTCATGGATGCACAGTACTTTTAAACATTGGAATTTGAGGGTTTTTCGACCTTGCCTACACTCTCCTTCTCTTCGGGGTCCACCACCACCTCCAGATGTTGGCCGGGGCCAGTCCCTGGGGGATTGCGTTTTCAGACACTGTTCCAGGGAGGAAAGGGAGGCTGTGAAAGGCCGGGATCAGGAAGGGGAGGGCTGACTGTCTCCCCTGTCCCCTCTTTGCCCCAGGGGGACAGAGGGCAAGGAAGGCAGGTGAAGAGCCCCTCTGCCCCAGGGAACTTGTAGGCTTGAGCTCAGGGAAGGAAGTGAGGTGTGATCCCTACGCTGGTGACAGCATTAGGGATGAGCTGGCATCTCTGATGTCTTGATTCCTCTCCCACATGGTGAGCTCAGCTGCTTAAATGCTTCCGCTTGGCCAGTTGTTAATGGGCTACTCCCCTTTCTCTTTCCAAGGCAAACTGGGTTTGGGTTGCTCTCCGCCTCTAGAGCCCAGCAGAGAGGGGAGGGGATTCCCTGAGTCACAGTCATGAAGAATTTCAACAGGTCTTTATATAGGAGGCACAGGAGTGAATTAATAGTAGACATTGTTATTAATATCTCACGTTATTATATTTGTAGTTTGCTGTTGCCCTCACTGCCAAGTATAACTCAGGGAAATACAGGTTTAGAGTAGGGCATGAGAATGTTCTCATTTATATGTTCAATATGATTTTTTCATTGAGATATAACTGACATATAACATGTTAATTTCAGGTGTACAATATAATGATTCTATATTTGTATATATTGTGAATTGATCGCCATAATAAGTCTAGTTAACGTCTGTCAACATACAGAGTTACAATATTTTTTTTTCTTGTGATGAGAACTTTTAAGATTTACTCCCTTAGCAAGTCTCAAACATGCCATACAGTATTACTAGCTTTAGTCATGATGCTATATACATTAATGATTATTTTATATACATAATTATAATGACAGAAGATGAAAAAAAAGAGTGAAAAGAAAGAGTGAAAAGTAAGACTGCAGAAATAGTTCATATACAACTCCTTCAGTTCATCTACAAGAAAAATGGACAGAATAGTATAATCATGATGAGTGCAGACTTTGTAGTCAGACTGCCTGGGCTAAAATGCTGACTTCACAACCCACTGCACCTGTGACTGACCTTAGGCCAGTTGCTTTTCATGCCTTGGTTTCCTTACCTATAAAATGGGGATAATAACAGCAATAATCTCATAGGGTTATAAAGGATTTCATGAGAAATGCTGTAAAAGCCCTTTGTACAGTAGCATATAATAAGCCCTTGGTAATTTTAAAATTATTGTTATTATCACTAATATTTAGTATAACTAACAACCTGACTTGCATAATACTCCTTTTAAGAATTTCAGAAGCTTTATAATCTACCACTTTAGATTCTTTAATCTCTCACTGATTATTATATCTCATGTCAGCCATAGCTCAAACCTTGGTATGAATGAGTGACTTGGTTTATACTTCCAATAAATGTTAGCATAAAAAGATATTTTAGCATATAGTTTCATAGTTTTAAAGTTCTTATAAAGGTCTTAGGTACGAAATTAATTATAAAAATGAACAAACTCCAGAAAAACAAATGAGAAAACTGACCAGCTCAAAATCCTTGATAGGTTGAAAGATTTTTACCTAACATCCCAGAAAATACCCTAGTAATAAGACTTAATATTGCCGAGAATGGCCTGGGCAGGTTTAGGCCCTTCTTCCCAATTTCCATCAGTACTCTGAAAGCCATGTGACATCAAAAAACATCTAAGTAACATACACCCCTTCCATGGAGAAGTTCTGGAGCCGCCGTAAAGTAATAGATGCTAATAAAAGGAGTCAATAATCAAATGGTAAAATCGGGATCATGTTCTCCTCAGGAGGAACCAACAGCCTCAACAGGGCTTTCTCTGGAATTTCATGAAGATCTCTGACAACCTATTAATTATAGTTGATTAGATTATACTTTCTTCCACCCTAACAAAAACTCAGCCTATGTTCACCACATAGGTGAGCACATAGAAGCAGCTGGCAGGCCTGGGCAATAGGGAGCAGAACATTTAGCAATGGCTGGAGGTATTTTTGATTGTCATGACTGGACGTTAATGACTAGAGGCCAGGGATGTCGCTATACATCCTACAATGCACAGCACAACTCCCGCAACAGAGGAGAACCTGGTCCAAAAGATCAATAGTGCCAAAGCTGAGAAACCCTAACTCTTACCTACAGGTGCAACCTGCCCTAGATTTGGGCTAACGCTGGTCTGATCAGGGTCCTCTAGCCAGTACCTTAGTGGCTCAAAGCATCAACCTTGCAATGTAGCGTGCTCAGTCCTTGAACCCCAGTGCCTGGTCTTGCCTCCTCTTCTTAGCCCACGTCCTTGAGTTCCTCCTCTGACTTCCTGACTGATGCTCTGCCTGGTTCAGCAGGAACTGGGGTCTTAGCTTTTGTCCCAGCCCTTCAAGGACTGAAGCCCTGATCCCGCACTCTGCTCCTCTGGGCTGGGACTCTGTGGCCTGCCATGGAATCTTCCTGATGCCAACTACTTACCTGCTTCATTTTCTGCTCCTAGGCCTTCCTGAAGACTGTAACGATTGGATAAACATGCTTACCTCTCAGATATCAGGGCTTAGGCTTTCTCTTTATAATATTCTATCAAATGGTCTGTTCTGCCTGGTTCCTGGAACACCTTGACTTTTGACCATGGCTAGACTGCCCTCAAACCAAATCTTCCAACCACACTCTGCTTGCACTTGCCCTAACCCTAACCCCTAGGTCTTCCTGGTCTCTGTCCCTGCTCTGTCCCTGCCTGTCCTGTCCTAGCACACACTCACTGAGACCTGGCTATCAGAGAACTTAAAATTCCCCATCTCACACTCATACTTCAATAATACAAAAACATTAGGCTGACCTCCCCGTAATTCATATTTATCAGGTATTCGTTTATACCTAGAGAATCCATGGAAAAAATCGGCTCCTTTAAAAATCAACTCATTTAATAAAATACAATTTTGAACGCTGATGTGGTGAAAAGCAGGACTCAACGACAGCAACAACAACAACAAAAAATAAAGAGAGGAAATCGCTTTATCTGCAGGCAGGTGAATTAAATATTTAAGAACACGTCACAGCCAAACTGGATGTTCTTCAAATGAGCAGTTCTGCGAAAAGAGGCTTAGGTAACCACTGATGTTAACTGTTGGAAAGGTTGATTACGTATCCTCTTCCCCCTTTTTATCATCATAACTTTTTGGTAATGCATCCTTTCCTTAATTACACAGCTTCTGTCCATCTCCCGTGTAGTAACTGCAGCCTCAGATGACTTTTCTGGAGAAACCACCGTCTTCAGCTAAAGCTAGTTCTGGTTACATCTCTCAGCCAATGGCTGGGAGCCTTTTTCTTCAACAAGACGCAAATCATCATAAACAAATGTAGCTGAGTTCTTATCACAATGGAATGTTTTAAAAATATCATTTGGACGGATTTAAAAACAGTACAATTTCCTCAGAAGTTAACGCACGTTGTTTAAAGAAAATGTGCATCGTTGTGTGGTTTGACCAAGGACTCAGTTCATAAGCTTTTATGCACGCTGAATACACATGATCATTTTCGGTGGACGGCATCTTTATTTTTAATTTTTAAATTTAAAAATTTTTTTTTTACGGCATCTTTATTGATTTCTGAAGTGAAACAAGAAATATCTCTGGCCCTTGTAATAATAACAGAGATCATTTATTGAGCACTTAATTTGCGTTGGCTAGCAAAGCCTTTTAGACAGATTATCCCATGTCATCCCCACAATGGCTTTACGAGGTAGGTGCTACTCTTACCCCAATTTTACAGATGAAAGGGCTGAATTCAAGAAGTAACTTGCCCAAGATCACATAGCTGGTACGTGACAGACACAGGGTTTAAGTTCAGTCGAATGACTCTGTTCCAATACTCAACTGCTCTGCTACCTTCCTTCCCACTAATTCTGAAGATTTTATTTATTTCTCACGGTGTTTAGGAACACTTTCCTGCTCTGCTTAACAAGTAACAGCACTTAGATTTCCTTCCTTGGAGCTCAGGCTGCGTATTACAGATTATTCCTTTAAGACACCTTTTCTGTTAAAACATACACACACAAACTCACACAGCCTATGTCTTAATAATAGGAATCATTAAATACCATGAAGGTCTTTGAAGACATAGATGGCTTATGGGATAGAGAGTTACAGGTAGGTGTCTGTGTCCTAACTCCATTAGTATAAGAAAAATATTTTTTACTGTTTTCTGAGTTATCCCAGGACTGCTGATGAAGGGATATTTTTGAGTTGTAGCCATAAGATTAAGCTGTAGGGTTTCTGGAGCCATGATGCTCCTATAGCTTCAAGGGCTATTCTTATTCTTCCTATTTTTTTTTTTGCGGTACGCGGGCCTCTCACCGTTGTGGCCTCTCCCGTTGCGGAGCACAGGCTCCAGACGTGCAGGCTCAGTGGCCATGGCTCACGGGCCCAGCCGCTCCGCGGCATGTGGGATCTTCCCAGACCAGGGCACGAACCCGTGTCCCCCGCATCGGCAGGCGGACTTTCAACCACTGCACCACCAAGGAAGCCCCAAGGGCTATTCCTTTTATCCTAAGGGTAACTAATAAGGGGATTGACCTTCAAGTTGATGACAGTTGGTTGGCCTCTGATGAGATATGGTTAATATATGGAGAGGTTATTATTTTATCATACTTAAGTTTTCATTTTCATTGGGGCCAGTGCTCTAGTATAAAGAAGGGAGCTTGAGCTGTGATCGGAACCCCCCAGTGGAAAATCTCCTATTTAAAGACAGTGTAAGCATCTGAGGCATGGTTTGGAGAGAATGAAAGGTCTATGATTCTCAGCCAGTGATGCCACACCTGGGACCACCTCTTGCCAAAGCCAGGTTCCCAAAGGAGACTCGGGAGACTCCCAGGATTTCACAAAACCACCTCTGCTTAAGGCCCTTCAGCAGCTCCCTCTTGTCCACAGAACGGGGCCCAAACTCCACAAGAGGGTATGCAGAGCTCTTCACAATTTGACTGCCTTTCCATCTCATCTCCAACTACTCTCCACCCTCTACACACACTTCAAGCACGCAGTCTAGTGGTATTCCAACTGAACATCGTTTCCCTCCACTCTACATTTCTCTACCTTCTTTCTGGAGTGCCCTTCCTAACTTCAAGGCTAAGCTCAAACTTCACGCCAGGCAGAATTAAGCAACTGGGCTACTATATTTCCATTTTGCCTTGTACATATCTCTATCAGAGGGTTGGTTAACCGTATTGTTGTAGTTGTTTGCTTACCTGTCTGTCTTCCCAGGTGGATAGAGATATTGGACAGAAATTATGGTCAGCACAACATAAAAATGGAAAGCAGATAATTCCATCTGAAGGCTTCACAAGTTCAGGTACTTTTTCCTGCAGTTAGCACCCAATGGGACCAAACTGTTCATGAACGATCCCGGGTAAGAGTCCCTCCTGATGGCAGAAGCTGGGCTGCCTGTCAGGGACAATAACCAGGGAAGGGTTGAGACCTCATTTCCCACAGTGTAAACAATGTTTGCTGATGACTAGACACACACTGCCCCTCAGTTATACAGAGTTATGCTGAGTCTCTTCCTGCTTTATAGATTCTTGGGATATTCCCTAATTGGGAGCCATTAGGTTTATAAACTTAAAAATGCCAGTTGAGGGGCTTCCCTGGTGGCACAGTGGTTGAGAGTCCGCCTGCCGATGCAGGGGACGCGGGTTCGTGCCCCGGTCCGGGAAGATCCCACATGCCGCAGAGCGGCTGGGCCCGTGAGCCATGGCCGCTGGGCCTGCGCGTCCGGAGCCTGTGCTCCGCAATGGGAGAGGCCGCAGCAGTGAGAGGCCCGCGTAGAAAACTGCCAGTTGAATTGTGCTAAAGGGTAAATGTCTTCCCCTTTAGGGTATTTACCACAGCTAGTTCTGACTCCGTGCTGGGGGGGTTACCCTGTCATTCCTCGTTGGGGAATATATTCTAGTGTATCTTAGAGATAGATTTCCCCAGAATAGATACTAATTCTGTTCTACTCTTCTGTCCAGCAGGAGAGCACCAAAAACAAACTAGGTAGTTAGTGCTCATTTTCTCCTTGATAAATTTCAAAACGTACTTTCCTAATACGTGCTACATAAAGAGCCAACGGGAATTCAGTACGATTATTCTGTGATTACTACTGCGGATTTTCTCAACTAAGAGGAAACACAGGCAAATGGAATTTAAGACTATATACAATGGCCCAAACCGGTGGCCTTTCCCTCAACCTAGAGGTGTGCTGCCTGCACTGTCAACAGACAAACAGACAATTTGGGGCTCAGGACAGAATCTCTACTGAGAAGTGGAGGTAAAGTGGACATGATCGCCTCTTTCCAACTGCTGTCCTTCCTGCAGGCCACACTTCTTGGTTGAAATAGATCTCTCCTGATGCTGGTACCAGCTGTCAGCAGTGGCGATATCAGAATATGATTTCCTTCTTTTGGAACAGCATTTTATTCTAAAATCGATGCCACAACTTTCATAACTAATGGATTTTGTTGGTATGTATTCATCTGCTGCAGAGAAACATCATTGCTTAAATCAGCTTGCTCCAAATAGGACTGACTAAAGCAAACAAGATGATGTTCTTGTCAAAGCCACCTCATACTCTGCATGACCTACTGTATTCTAGTGCTGACAGCTGAAGGCTAGAGTTTTGGTTAATCCATTTTCCTCTCATTATAAACAGAATCTCTCTTCCCTTAAGGTTCCAGCAATCACTCTAGCCAGTGTTGGACCTTGACAGAACAATGCTTATCCTTTGGTGGCCACTGTATGTACAAGAGAGAAAGAGCTGGGTTTGTTTTCCAAATCTCCTTGGGCATTGTTGAAAGAAGTTCATTTGTGAATGCATGTGTTTCAACAAACTCAAGGCAGTATTTCTTTTTTTTCTTTCATGGAAATAGACAGTGAGGGAGAGGCAGCAGGTGTGCAGTTCATCCAAAGCATTACAGACACCTGCTGGGGAATCATTTCACAGTCCTCCAGCGAGGCAGCGCCCAACACAGGGCCTGCAGGACTGGGTGCAGGGGAGAGATCGGGGGTGGGCTGCAGGGGTCAGAAATGTAGATTGATCCCACGTTTCATGGTCCCCAGGCTGAACTGTCAAGGTCACTTGGAAGCTTGTTCTCTAGGCTGCTCTTGTGGAGAGTTCATGACTATTTTTGAGACGCTAAGGTTTTGTAATGGTTGAAAGCATCCCAAGTTACCCAGTGGCCAGTTTGATATTGTCACCAAACACAGTTAGAAAGAAGGGAAGGGGGGGTGGGTGATGGTTCCCATTAAGAACTGGCTTCATGTTGTGCAACGCAATGACTAGAGTTACCAATACTGTATTGTATATTTGCAAGTTGCTAAGAGAATAGCTCTTAAAGGTTCTCAGTACAAGAAAAAACTTTTTTAACAAGGTATGGTGATGATGTTGACTAGTCTTCTTGTGGTAATCACTTCACTATACAGACATATATCAAATCATTATGTTGTACAACTTAAGCTTATACAGTGCTAGATGTCAGTGATATTTCAGTAAAACTGGAAAACAACTCCATTCCTGTTTATGGAAAAAAAAAAACAAACTGGCTTCAGTGCAACATGATGAGTTCTACATTTGTTTCCCAAACCTGATGAAGATACGTAATGGAATGAATGGTCTGACAGTAGAAAGAATCTGGGGAACCACTGATCTCCCCAAGTCCAGGACTCAGGTACCATCTTGACGCGGACTCTAGCTGAGGCCAACACCGCACAGCTCAAGGCAAAGCGTTGCCAACACCAGGTGAATCTGGGAAGGAAAATATGAGACTGTATCCCATAGAAACTGTTTACCTGGGGCCTGTGAGCTCTCTACCTGCCGTACGCTGTGAGCCACGGACATGATTTATCCTAATATCAGAGTTTTCAAACTTCAGCGTGCAGCAGAATCAGCTGCAAAGCTTGGTAGAACGCAGGCTGCTGGGTTTCTGATTTCGAATCATGAGTTTCTGATTCAGTACGTCTGGGATGGGTCCTGAGTTCCCAGGTGATGCTATTGCAGTGACCAAATTTGAGATCCACATCCTGAGACCTTGGGCAAGGGAATGCTTTACTTGCTCTATCTGAAAAGTGGGGATTTCACTACAGGCCTACGTCATCTAAGTTGTCTGAATGTTTCCTCATGAAAGGGAAAGAGAGAAATAGTTATTCAGAAGCTCTTGTGTGCTGATGCTTTCATACCTCATTTAATGCTCACAACAGCCTGACAGATAGGCATCGTCGTCCCCACTTCTTAGTTAGCAGGATGGAGGCAGAGAGGGGTCAGTTCATTTGCTTAAGTCCTTGAAGTTCTTAAGTGCTCAGGCTGAGACTCAACCTTGGTTGGTCTGGCTCCAAACCTGCAGACCTTCCATGGCATCCAGACCTCTCCTTACACCGGCTTGCTTTCATCTTTGTAAAGGGGATCTTATAAAGCCCCAAGAGAAGAAAAAAAGCAAGACGAGGTCAAGGTGTGCATCTGAATCGACCGCGTGGACCATCAATTCATTTGTCTCAGGCAGAGGCTGTCCAAATTGCTGACACGCCACCCCGGCCATGATGGATTTCTTTGTTTCTGCCTGCCACGTTGGGAACCTTATCTGAATTCTGATGGCTTTGCCCCAGACCTTGACTCTGAGCTGGTCTCATTCAGGTATCCCTCCAGTCATCACCCCTGGCCTTTGAACAACCAGCTTATCCTGAAAGGCTCCTGGTGAATCCTCTCTGAATATCATTGCCTGATGAGCTACCTGCCTGTGATGATGCCACTTAGAATTGGGGCAAAGCCCCATCGCACTCTCCCTAACTTGACCTCTTCCAAAGACAGGGACGACGATTTGCTCGCTCTTAATAAACAACGTGGATCCCCGCTTTCCACATCAGCCATGTTGTGGTTTGGTTAATTAATTCCATACAACTTCAGAAATATATGCTCTAGTTCAAAGCCCTGAACACTGTGGTTGCCTAATTTTAGGGAGCTGTGGTAGGAGAAAGCAGCAGAATTGGATCAGAGAAGCAAATTTAAATTCTCATGACCCTCTATTAATATTTACTGAGTGTCTGCAGGAGGCACGCTCCTTTGCAGGATTCTTCCCAGATTATCCAGGGGTTTTTTTCCCCCATAAATTCTCATTAATATATCGTACGTCTTGATTTCCAATAAAAATACAGGAAGGTGGCATTCTTTATTCCTCAGGGTGAGTTTCATTTCCATGTTTTATAATGCAATATAATGTCATAGAATAGATGAGCCAAGAATGAAAAATTTTCTATTAAAACGAAAAAGATTCATATCCTTTCCTCTACCCTGCCATCTCTTTTGAAAACAAGAGGGAAAGCAACCTCCTCCTGTGCTCCCACTCTACCCCCTCCTGGCCCCAACATAATACTTTCCTTATTTTGGACCAAGTTCATTAAACAAATGGGCAAGAGCCCTAAAAGTTCTTCCTGGATGATATTGCCATGGTTTTATCCTTGTTTTCCAGCTGCCCTTTAATGATCCGGCAGAGCTAGGGCCTGTAATAAGATACTCCAGATAAACAGCGCTTGGCATATTTTAAATAAATGTCAACCCAGGTTAGTTTGTGAAGTTCTGCTTTTTTCTCCATTAATGTGCTCCCATGGGGAACACCCATGGGAAATAACCAACGTTCTTCCTTCAAAACATATGGAACTGTGGGCCCTGAGTTTTCAGTGACTGCCAACTCGATCACTATTGAATCACTGCAAAAGTACCTCTGGAACTGCAGCTGCTTCTCGGTCTACCTGATAACCTGATAAGAAGAGACAGCAGAACATCCTCCTTTCGAGAGAAAGGTGGAAACTGAGAGGTTTGTGTAGTGAATACAGAACAAGATGATCTTCCTGAGTGGAAAGAACCAGGAGATTTACTCTTAGAAAGTAGAGAAGTGCTATCTGAAACCAGGCTTGGGTTAATTTTCATATTATGAGTCATTCATCAGCCCTATGATTATATGGCTGTATTTAAATCTCTGTTTAGAAACACTGTTTCTGCACTTAGCTGGCTCATGCTTTACCCAGCCTCCTCGACTGCCTGGGCCCTGGACTCCTGCCGCACCTGCCCAGCACGACGGACCTCACAGCGCTGCTTGTTTGCTACCACACCTGGGGAGTCAAGCACAAATGCAGGCAGTAACTCACCCGCAAGGGCTGACGCGGCTACGAATGTCTAGTCTCTGATGTCAGCTGGACCACTCTTTTATTCCTCCTTCATCAGCTTCCTTTTCTACTCTCCTCTGTGGACATTTCAAAACTTTACTGTTTTCTTCCAGCCTCCTGCTTCCTTTTTCCCAACAGACACCGTGAGTCCTGCTTTGTTCAGAGCAGAGACACAGAGCGGTTCTGCTGCGGCCGTCTCCCAGCTTTATGACTGACCCAGGGGATGGCTAAGAAAGCTTCAGCTCCCAGGAGTCTCCGTGCTGTGTCTTTGATTCCTCCCTCCATACCACGCGCATCCCACAGGGCACCTGACCTCTCAGCCCCACTCGTACCCTTTGAACCTGAAGACCACTCTCGACTTCCTTGACTTTGAAACTCAGAACCTCTTGGGGTGCAGCTCACACTCACTGCTTGGCTCCTTCTGTCCCCGGCAGCCTCATTTTTCCTCTGCTGTCAGTGTCCCAACATCAGCCCCAGCCCCCACTGCACCAACCCTGGCCTCCTACAAGGAAAAGGTCAAATGAAAATGGTTTTATTCCCTACCCTTCCTTAGAGAAGTCTTCCTTGTTTCTCTAGGCTCACAAAAATAAAATAAATAAATAAATAAATAAAATTAAAATAAAAAACAAAGGTGTCCCTCTGGCTCAAAGCTCCACCATCTTCAGGTACCATTCCCTCTCTCCTGGTCAGGATCCTTGACGTATTTATTATGCATCTCTTTCTTGGAGTTTCAATCTCTTCCTTGGTACGAATTCCTTCCCTATAGCTTATAAACACACACACACACAAACACACACACACACACACACACACACACACACACACACACACGGTTACTTCCCTGAATTCTGCATTCTCCTCCGGTCACCACTGAGTATCTCTCCCCATTCACAGCCAATTTTTCAGAAAAGTCATCTATCCTTGTGTCTCTGTTTCCTTACTTCCTTCTTCAACCTCAGTGCAGTCAGTTTCCCCATCCTCACCCCCGCCGCTCTGCTAACACGGCCTAAGTCACCCTTGACCTCCATATCGGCAAATTCAATAAACACGAGGCTGGATCCGGCGTCATCATCTGACCTGAGCATTAGTTCTCTTCCTGGAAGTGTCTGCTCCTTTGTCTTTTGTGACACTCTCCTGGCTCTCCTTCTCCCCTTGCAATCCCTTGGTCTGCTTTGTTGGCCCCTTTTCTTCTGCCCTACCTGTGTTTACCAGAGCTCTGCTCTCCCCACTCCACCTGCTCTCTCAAGACAATCTCGCTGACCCCCAAGGCTTTCAGTATCATTTTATGCCAATGATTCCCAAATGCTATCTTCTGGCTCACCTCTCTCCTGAGCATCTGACACTGCCACCTGGATAGCTCCAGAAGCACAGGACATTCAACACGTCCAAAACCAAAACCAGAACCAGTTTTTTCCTCCTCCTGCCTTCCTTATACTGATTTAATAGAACTTGGGCCTTATCTAGGCTTCTTTCTCTTTTAACTCCCTATCAATTTCCCCAAGCTCTGTTGATTTCCCCTTTCATGATTGCTTGAGGCTACCTCACGTCTCCATCCTGAACTGCTCGGATCCTCTCTTACCTGATCTACTGCAGTAACTCTCTAACTTAGCTTACAGGACGGGTCAGACGTCGTAGCTAGGGAAGTAACTTAGTTCCTGTGCTCTGCTTCCCATTCAATCAGTGGGTTTTAACTTTGGCCAAACACTGGAATCAAACATTTCAAATCAAAGGAAACTTTGAAAAATACTGACGCTGGGATCTTATCTCCAACAAGTTCTGTTGTAATTTGCTTGGGGAAAGCCTAGGTATTAAAATTTTTAAAAACTCCCCAGGTGATTCCAATATGCAGCCAAGGTTGAGAGCCATGGCTGTTGACCACTGTCCACGTGACTGTCCTTGTATCAGCTCTGTGATATAAACCCCCAGCTTATACGCAGGTGGGATACTGGTGTAAGAGATCACACACGGTAATACTCAGGGCGGAGGATAACTGGGAATGGGGTAGAGGGTTCCAGAAAGCGGGAAGGCAGCAACGGCAGGAAGTGAGGGGGAGCCATTGACCTTGGCAACTCACTGGCCTGTGCAGTGTCATAGGACACTTGCTTCCTAGAAGGCTGCTGCTGTCTGCTTCTCAGGAGCTCAGGCCATGGCCCTGACTACACAGCCCAGGGAACGCTTCCAGCCCACAACGGGACGAGCCTTTTCTAGCACAGAAGCTTTAGATTGCCCACTTCTGGGCTGAGGCCACTGTGAGAAGATCCAGAATTTTCTGGCAGTCTGAACTTCTGGACAGGTTTCCTCAGCTGGCCTCTGGGATGGAGATGCTGCCCTTTCCATACTCCTCCCCCACTCTCACGCTGCAGACGTGCAGATACGGTGGTAAGTAAAGAGCTGGGCTTGGCGGATGAACAGTTTTCCTTTTCACTGAGCTCTCAAGGATGGGACCTTTCTCTTGGCTCAAGAAAGCCAGAACATTTGCTTTATAAAACAAGCAGCCATCTCTTACTTGTAAGTACAAAATGACAATGAAGACCTCTAACGCATATAACCACGTGTTTTAGGTTGAATCGTGCCCCCTAAAAGAAGTACTTGTTGAAGTCCTAACACCCACTACCTTAGAATGTTCCCTTATTTGGAAATAGGGTCTGTAAGGGGGTCACCGAGTTGAAATGAGGTCATTAAGGTGGGTTATAATCCAATGTAACTGGTGTCCTTATAAAAAGAGGAAATCTGGACACAGAGTCAGACCCACAAAGAGGGAAAATGCTGGGAAGACACACAGGGAGAAGGCCATTGGAGGACAGAGGATTGCAGTGATGCCTCTATAGGCCAAGGAATGCCAGAGATTGCTGGCAAACCGTCAGAAGCCAGAGGAGGCAAGGAAGGATTCTTCTACAAGTTTCAAAGGGAGCATGGCCCTGTTGACACCTTGATTTTGGTCTATTAGCTACCAAAACTGTGAAAAAATAAATTTCTGTTGTTTCAGGTCACAGAGTTTATGGTACTTTGTTTCGACTGCCCTAGGAAACTAATACAGCAGGTAATTCTCTCCATCATCAGAGGTGCAGGCTCTCTGACATGCATTCTAGCCCAGGAACCTTCTGGAGCTGGGTGTATTGTTTGGTGATCTGAACCTCTCCTGACCCCATTCCTCCCCTGGCTGTTCTCTGCAGACATCAGCTCCCTTCTGACCCCACCTGTGGTCTCCTCTGCACTTTTTTTGGCAGAAGTCTATGGAGAGCAGGTCCGAAGGTTTTACTCCTCTCCCTGCAGATAAGGCTACTGCTAGAAATGATTCTTGCTCCCATTTAAAGCCTGGCAAAGATGTACTAGGTCTCGCATATATCATCACCTTTGGCTGTCACACGAACTCTGTGCCATAGGTAGTATTTTCTCCACTTTAGGATCCAGAAGCTGAGGTTCAGAAGCATTAACTTTGCCAAGGTAGACAGCTACTAAGGGGCAGGCCTTGGAGTCTAGCCCAAGCCAACCTGGCCTCTGAGAGCCTGCCAGCCTCACCGTGGGCACGGTGACTTCTTCCGGCTCTCAATGGTACAGACCTTGCCTCAGAAATTAGCAGCAGCGACTCTGCGGGCATCTCCCTGCTAACTAATCAGTGACTACAGCCTTTTAAACACAGGCTTTCTGCTCAAGCTGGGGCCTTCCTGCAGCTGTTCTACGTGATGAATGAGCCATGATCCCTCTCTGGGTTATAAAGGACTTAACAGAGGGTTTAATCATTGACCCAACCAAACTTTCTTAACTGTAGTTACGATGGTAGGCTCGAGGGACCCGAGCTCGCTCAAGTCTACCTCTTCTTAAATTGACTATGTTTATTTACTGTTGAGTTTTAAGAACTTTCTATATATTCTGAATACAAGTCCTTTGCCAGGTTTGATGATTTGCAAATATTTTCTCCCAGGAGAAAGTCTCCTGTCCTCCATGGGCTTATAATCTCATAGGAGGAGACAGAAATGCCACCCTGACACCAGCTCTGTTCCTAGCACTGGGGCTGGGGACCCTGACCTGGCCAACCTGGGGCTACCATTCCTATTTTTACTTCATTGAGCCCCTGTGATCATTATGCCTCCGAAGGTATAATGACAAAAATTCCCAAGAGATAACCACAGTTTACTGAGAAAAATCCCCAAATAGACATTTTATTTATTTATTTATTATACAAAATAGAAAACCAAAATAGACATTTTAAGTGTTAATTCCTTGTCCAGACCAGTCTGTAATTAGTCTGGATACGGACGCTGCGGCAGTTCAAAAAATTCAAATAATATGGATAAGTTTGTTTCACCTTACACTGTAAAGCCATTTTCCCAGGAAACAGTGGCAATGGTCCCCTGTCCATCCTCCCTTTATTTATTTTGCATAATACCTGTACCTGAGTCCACAGGCAGTCACACATTTTCCACACCAACGTTGAACTGAGGTAAGTATTACATACACCCATATGCAGGTGAGGTTGCATTCAAAATGCAGTGCAAACACCCCTGAAAAAGAGCAGGGAGTGTTTTTCATAGAAGCTCAATGGATATAAAGCTTTCAAAAAGTATTAAAACACCTGGATCAAACTCCTTTGAGAAATAAATTGCTATTTCTTTAGAGACTCTGATTTATTAGCTGAATAAAGACCTTGTGAAAACCATGCTAGCATAAAGTTACACACTTTTTAGCTTGAATTTGAATGCTGAGAAATTTCGTTTAGGGATTTCACTGACCACAAAAGGAACGCTCCGCCATGATGTAATTGAAAGCCATAGAGTGGTCTCAGCCTCTTCTGAAAGGACAATGTCCTTGCATCAGGACCACAAACAAACCTTTGCCTTTTGCTCCTTCTGTAATGGAGGTTCAGGCTTTCCTGCTTTCAGATGCGCCATTCTCTATAATAGCCTGTTCTTTCATAGCAATAGGCAGGTTCTCTAGAGTGTCTCTCTTTTTGTTTTAAATTCAGAACTGGAAAACGAGGTTTGTTTTGTGGACAGTTTGATGAGTTTTCACACGTGTATGCAGTCGACCATCTGTATGGAGTTCTGCCTCTGCGGATTCAACCAGCTGTGGGTTGAAAATATTTGGGGGAAAAAAAAATTCCAGAAAGTTCCAAAAAGCAGAACTTAAATTTGCTTCACGCTGGCGATGATTTACATAGCATTTCCATTGTATTTACAAATATTTACATAGCATTTCCATTGTATTACATTGCATTTACATTGTATTACATGGAATTATAAGTAATCTAGAGATGATTTAAAATATGCAGGAGGGTGTGTATAGGTTATATGCAAATACTACACAATTTTATGTAAGGGACTTGAGAATCTGAAGGTTTTGGTGTCTGAGGGGGGTCCTAGAACCAATCCCCCAGAGATGCTGAGGCACGACTATATTCATGTAACTACCACCACAATCCGGATACAGAACAGCTCCATCACCCCCAATGCTATCACTTCGTAGTCACACCATCCCCTAAACCCCTAGCACCAGGCAAAACTGATCTGATCTCCATCACTATAGTTTTGTCTTTTACTGAATGTCATATATAAATAGAATCATACAGCAGCATAACTTCCAACTTGTTTTTCAGACTGGCTGCACCATTTTGCATTTTGCATTTCCACCAGCAGTGTCTAAGAGTTCTAGTTGCTCTGCCTCTTCGTCAGCACTTGGTATTGTCAGGATTGTTTATTTCAGCCATTCCAGTAGGTATCCAGTAGTATTTAATTGTGGTTTTAATGTGTATCTTCCCTAAAGAACAAAGGCGTTAGGCAACTTTTCATGTGCTTATTTGCCATTCCTATGCCCTCTTTGGTGAAGTGTGTACTCAATCTTTTTTTGTCTTTTAATGTAATTTAAAAAATAAACTTTACTTTTTAGGACAGTTTAGATTAACAGAAAAATTATGGTGATAGTTGAGTTCCCATACACCATAACTCAATTTCCCTTATTATTAACATCTTCTATTAGTGTGGGACATTTGCTACAATAAATGAAGCAATGTTGATATATTACTATGAACTAACGTCCATAGTTTATTAGATTTCCTTAGTTCTAACCTAATGTTCTTTTTCTGTTCCAGGATCCCATCAGGATACCACATTACATTTAGGCATCATATCTCCTTAGGCTCCTCTTGGCTGTGACAGTTAATCAGACTTTCCTTGCTTTTGATGACCTTGATAGTTTTGAGGAGTGCTGGTCAGGCATTTTGGAGAACATCCTTCAGTTGGAGAGTGTTGAATGTTTTTCTTATAATCAGACTGGGGTTATGGTTTTGTGGTAGGAAGGGCACAGAGGAAAAATGCCATTCTCGACAACATCATATCAAGGGTACCTATTAGCGACATGACTTATCACTGTTGACATTGACCTAGATCACCTGGCTGAGGTAGTGTTTGTCAGATTTCTCTACTGTACAGTTACTCCTTTTCCCCCTTTCTATACTGCAGGCTTTAGGAGGAAGTCACTGTGTGCAGCCTAGACCTGGGTAGTGGGCTTGAAATTCTTTACAAGATTTTTTTTTTCTTTTTTTTGGCCACGGTGCACAGCATGTGGGATCTTAGTTCCCTGACCAGGGATTGAACTCGTGCCTCCTGCATTGGAAGCATCGAGTCTTAACCACTGGACCTCCAGGAAAGTCCCTTTACAAGATTTTTAACCCTTTAGTTTCTTCATTTATAACATGGTAAGGAAATGTTAGTATCTATGCATAGGAGTGTTACACAGATTAAATGAGATAACGTATATTATAGAGTGCTTAGCACAGGGTGGTTCATTTCCTCCACAGGAAAAGAGCTATATGACTAGGGTGAGCTTGGCTCCCAGGGGAACTGGGTGGTGGGTTCATGGGTCTTTAATTTATTATTATGTTTTTTTTTAATGTACATATATGTTACCTTTTTGTATGTGCCAAGTATACATGTTAGAAAAATCTTTTAAAGCTATATCATGGTTTTTAGGTCTAAAATGTTATTTCCCTTGTCTGACTAGTTCTAGGAAACAAAAAATAGGTTGCATTCTAAGTATTTATAGTTAAAAACAGTTGTGGAAAAACAAAAACAAAAAACAGTTGTGGGCTCATTTCCTGGGATGGGGGGAATGATACTACTTATAGAGAGTCCATTAAAATACAGTGATCATTTCTTACTATAAAACACACATATTCCCCAGCTAAAAAATCATTTTTTCCACAAAATTACAGAGAAAAATCACAGGTCAGACTAGGCTCTATGAATGGATCTGGAAACGGTCCTGAGTGATTGTAGGTTCAGGAGTACTATGTACAGTATACGCAACAGAATAAACCATTATCATAAAACTTCATGTTTCTAAAATAAACCAAAGTAAGTCTTATACACTATAAATTTGGTAGGTTTGGAAAAAATATTTATTTGATTCTTTGTTTACTTATTTCAGCCTATTCACTCTCCCCCAAGACCCGTTCCCTCAAAGGTCTGTAGATCTTTGAAATAAAAAAATAGCTTGAAATTCACCATGGCATAATGAGATATTATAACCCTAAACAATAACAGTCAGCTCCTCTAGTGGATGTGGTGTGCAATCGTCCAGCATAGGGAAAGGTTGTAAGCATCTGTTGAAACTTCTCTGAAAGAATAAGGTTGAGGTACTTAAAATCATCTTAGTGGTAACACTTACTTCAGTATCTTTCTTTTTATTTATTTGTTCATTTCATTTATTTATTTTTGGCTGCGTTGGGTCTTCGTTGCTGCGCGCAGGCTTTCTCTAGTTGTGGTAAGTGGGGGCTACTCTTTGTTGTGGTGCACGGGCATCTCATTGCAGTGGCTTCTCTTGTTGCAGAGCACTAGCTCGGTGCGTGGGTTTCAGTAGTTGTGGCACTCGGGCTCAGCAGTTGTGGAGCACAGGCTTAGTGGCTCCATGGCAGGTGGAATCTTCCCGGACCAGGGCTCTAACCTGTGTCCCCGGCATTGGCAGGCGGATTCCACTGCACCACCAGGGAAGTCCCCAGTATCTTTCTTAATTCAAAAAACCCCCACCACTTAACATTTTATAAATTGACGAGACTTAAATGAATGAGAAAATAAACATCCAGGATGTTAAAAAAAATTATGACCATACAAATTCATTTTAAATTGAGACAATCTGTGTGGACTTCTAGTCAGTACTGTTTATTTGTTCTCATATTCTTTTTTACTCCTTCGTTGCCTTTTTTTTGATCTTACTGTCTGTGGGTGCCACCCTGTTCTCTACTTTTCATTGTAATTTCACACTTGACCGAAGAACAGGGGAGCTGAACAAAGCTGCTGATATGTAAATAACAGCTTTGAAGATGGAAGTACCAAATTGTTCCTAAACAGAAGAAAAATTGCAGTTGCTTTAGTTGAATGTCTCAATACAAAATTTCAATTGCTTTCTAAAATAAAAAGTATATCATGTAGGTTTGTGCTTTGCACTGAGCATGAGAATATTCTAGTAGGCTGACGATCATCCTGATCATTCTTTTGCTTTTAGAAATAATCTTTGTATTCTTCTAAAAATAAGTATAGATTTTAAAAAAATTATTATTTATTTGGCTGCGCTGGATCTTAGTTGCGGCATATGGGATCTTCGTTGCAGCACGCAGGATCTTTTGTTGTGGCGTGCAGGCTTCTCTCTAGTCGTGGCATGCGGGCTTAGTTGCCCTGTGGCATGTGGGATCTTAGTTCCCCGACCAGGGATGGAACCCGTGTCCCCTGCATTGGAAGGCAGATTCTTAATCACTGGACCACCAGGGAAGTCCCTGGATTTTTTTTTTTATTGTGGTTCTAAAGTCTTTGGATTTGCAAATTCAAAGGACTTATAAATCAGAACCTAAGTAATATTTATCCAGGAAATAAATTAGCTTCTTTGGCAAAACAGGAAGGCAGATATGTTAATAATCAAGTACTGTCCTTTAGAGAATCAATCCATTTACACTGTAGAAATTAAAGTGACTAATTCCATTTCTTTGGTCAGTAGTATTGGTTGCCACTATCTGTAATGGGACACTGAGTCTAGTCAAAAGGTCCCTGATAGAGTTCTGCTATTCAGAGTGTAGTTCAAGGGAGAGTAATACTGGCAAACCCTGTGAGCTGGTTAGAAATGCAGTCTCAGGCCCCTCCCTGACCTACTGAATCAGAATCTGTATTTTAACAAGATTCCTCAGGTGATCAGGGTTGCCAGATTTAGCAAATAAAAAGACAGGATGCCAGGTAAACTAGAATTTCAGGTAAACAATGATTTTTTTTTTTTAGGACAAGTATGTCTCAAATATAATATGCGTCATACTTAACTGATATAAAAATTATTTGTTTATCTGAAATTAAAATTAACTTGGTATTCTGTATTTTATCTGGTAACTCAACAGGTGATTTGTATAAACATTAAAGTTCGAGAAATAGGATAAGGTCTGTTTTTTCCCCCTAAAGATATTTAAATATTTGGGTTAATTCTAGGACTTTATATAATTATTAATACATGAGTTATATCAAAGCTAAATGAAAGAATTTAAAAAATAATCTTGATGCTAAAGGACCTATGACTCAGAGACCCCTTCCTAACCCCATGTAATAAACCACATTTTCTACTTTCTGTATTTGATGTGTTGACATTAGGGCCCTGCTGACCCTGGAAGAGTGCCCCTCCCAGTATTAGCTCATTCTCAGAGATAGCAAACAAGTCCCCTAGGAGTGCACCTTTCATATGCAAACTACCCAATCCAGAGAGCACACCCTAACCACCTCCATGACCCAGATTTACACTCTGGGCCACTATTCTGCTCTAATCCCCCCTGGGCCATACGCCCGACTACTAAGGATAGCCCCCAAACCCAAGTGCCTGCTGAAAATATTCAAACCATCCATCTAAGCCTGCTTACCCTGCCTCACCCAGTCCTTCCAGTGGAAATGACAATAAAGACACCTGCCTCTATTTCCGCCACTCCCTCTGCCTCCTGACTGACCCTGGTGCTTCCCCAGGTGGCCCTGAATGGTATGTTGTGCCTCCTGTTTCTTGGGGTCTGTAAGGATAAAAAACTTTTTCCTTCATGACAATTATTTTCATGTCTGTGTGTCTTAACCATACCTGATTTAAACAAATTCCAGGTACCCTTTTAAAACACCCCACTAACCCCTTAAGATGACATCACATTTCCCCTGGAATTGTGATCAAATAAACCTTTACTTGGAATGGCCTAGAATGACAGGGAGGGGCATTAAACTGAGGCTTCAAGATAATAAAATCTAGCTAGAAGAAAATTCCGTTTTTTGGATGGTTCGTCTACACGATGCTTGGAAACCTTCAGGTGATTCAATGTTGTGACTTTCCATCTAGAAGTCAGCTGTCATGTGGCCGTAATATTCCACGGAGTTCTTCAGGTCAAAGTAGGCCTAGCAAAGTATACCAGAGAAAGATATATTGCAGCTCTTTCACAGAGTGGTGTCGTCGTTCAGAGGCTACACCTCACAGCTGTCCCACATGTTGGGAAATGGGGGAGGCAGGGTTTCTGTGCACTGCTCAAGGTCATCTGGAACACTGATACATAAGGGCACACATCTCCTAACCCATTATGCAATAAGACATGAAGTTCTTTACATCTTCTTCCCACTGAGTCACCCAGTTTTTGTTGTCATTCGTTGTTTTTTGGTGCTTTTTGCTAGTACACAAAACAATTTTTGAAAAGTCGACATCAGGCTCTGATTCTAAATGTTAAGGACATTGAGGTTCTATTTACGACCGCTTTCAATTGGACAAAAGGATGAGCTAGGGTTGCCTTTCTCTCAGTGTTTTCCATGATATTTTTGTCATCTGCACAATGTAACATTTGCCAGGCATAGGCAAATATCCAACTTGCACTCAGTAGAGGACAGAACAGAATCATGACCCTTGTCAGCTAGGAAAAGGAAGCGCACAGAAACACTGCTTGGAAAAAAAGAGTGTGAGGCCTAGAGGTGGGCAACATGAATCTGTAACCCCTTTAAAATGATGCTTTTCCATGGCTAAAAAATTCAAGCAATGAGTACTGTGTCTTCCTTACTCAAGCAGCTGTACCAAATTGTACTGAGGACTGTTACACAGAATGGGTGATTAATTACAAGTCTGATTTGAGGGGTTCCACTGCGTAAGAGAAAATCTGAGTGGACTTTGTCCCTGGTTCTTGGGAGGGAGCTTCTAAACCCCGAGAATTTCCAGTGTGATAGGAGTGTCGTTGTTGTTTTTCATCATGGGCCCCTCAGACCATACTTAAGAGTTTATGCTAATGAGGTGACTCAGGATGGGTCATACCAGAAAGACTGACCATGTCCTTAGAGGGTTGAAGCTTTGAGCCACGTGATATCAGATCTAACCCTGGAGAGGATTGGGAGGCTGGAAATTGAGTGCCAACTCCCAGCCAATAATTCGATCAGTCATACCTACTTAATGAAACCTCAATAAAAACTCTGAACACGGAAGCTTGGGTGAGCTTCCCTGGTTGGCAATTCTCTACATATTGTCACACATCAATATGCTAATTGGGTAATTCATCCCTGAGGATAACAGAAGTTTCGTGGTTGGAATCTTGCCAGACTTTGCCCTATGTGTCTCTCCTAATTTGTATTCTTTTGCTATAATAAAACTATAATCGTAAGCACAGTGCTTCCAGTGGATTCTGTGAGTCTTTTTGGTGAATTATCAAATCTGAAGGGGTAGTGGAAAAGCCTGAATTTGTAGCCAGTTGATCAGAAGTGAGGGTGGCCCTGGGGATCCCCAAACTTGTGGCTGGTGTCTGAAGTATCTAGGAATACAGATGCCCTCAAATATTCATATTCATCCTCTCTCTCATTCCCTCCCTTCTAATGAACACTATACATATATTTAGGATAGAAACTCCTCATTATACATTTATTTTTATTAATGCAGTTTTCACGTGTGCTCACTTCACTGCAATTTTGCCAAGGATTCACTTAGTTTCTTTTTCCAGGTGGGTGGGTAGCTGGCACCAGACCTTTCTGGATGGGGGAGGGAAGGGATCCCAGGATGCATATTTAATTCAGAAGGTGAGAGACAAGCTGTGGTAGCAAAGTGTTGCCTTCTTTTTTTTTTTTTTTTTTTTTTTGCGGTACGCGGGCCTCTCACTGTTGTGGCCTCTCCCGTTGCGGAGCACAGGCTCCGGACGCACAGGCTCAGTGGCCACGGCTCACGGGCCCAGCCGCTCCGCAGCATGTGGGATCTTCCCGGACCGGGGCACGAACCCGTGTCCCCTGCATCGGCAGGCGGACTCTCAACCACTGCGCCACCAGGGAAGCCCCAGTGTTGCCTTCTTTTCACCTGTGTTCCAAGTGTCCTCAGACTCTGTCAAACAGGACCAAGCAGCTGGGTGATGCTGGCAGGATCTGCAGCAGTGCAGGGACAAGCTAGTAGGTAGGATCAAGTGAATCAGCCTACAAGACTACTGCAAACAGAATAAAACTCAACCAGCTCTCATGGCCAAAGGGAACTCAGGATCTGGCTTACCTCTAGGACTCCCTGTCATTGTGCCTTAGGCTCCAGCCACACTGTCCCCCTTCTTTCCCCTCAACCACTGTGAGTCTGTTCTTGCTTCAGGTCCCTGGCAATTGTTTTCTCTCTGGAATGCTCTTTCCTTGTGACTCATATGGTGGCTCCTTCCCAGCGGGTCCATTTCAGCTCCAATGTCACTTCCTCCCAGAGGTATGGTCTCCTGGCCATACCTGATAAAGCTCACACGGAAGCATGAAATGACAGGGACTTTGCCTATCTTGTTCACACCGAATCCCTGGCTCACAGAGTAGTAGGTAGCGGCTATCAGTGAATTGAGGGCTCAATGAAGAGCGTTCACCAGGTGCTCTCACTGTGGGACGTGGGGTGAGACCTATAGGAGATGTCCAAGATTCATTTCCTCTCTTAAGGGACTGTGGAAACTGAGTCACATGTACATGTGAAATAGAGAGCTCCAGCCATTTCTGTGGCTGCTCGTGCCCTCCAAGAGCTGTTCAAGAGCTTCCCTGGTGGCGCAGTGGTTGAGAGTCTGCCTGCCGATACAGGGGACGTGGGTTCGGGCCCTGGTCCGGGAAGATCCCGCATGCCGCGGAGTGGCTGGGCCTGTGAGCCATGGCCGCTGAGCCTGCGCGTCCGGAGCCTGTGCTCCACAACGGGTGAGGCCACAACAGTGAGAGGCCCGCGTACTGCAAAAAAAAAAAAAAAAAAAACTGATAAGGAAATCGAAAAAAAATGTATGGGAAAATAAGATTCAGGGCTTCAAAATTTACTAATCTTATACCATGAAATATAGGGCCATACTAACTTATGGAAAGAGATTTATATGCGATTATTTTCCTAGATTATTCTTAGGGCACAGCTTTATCAAGATTTAATGTAAGTGATGGATATGTTTTAAAGTATAGTTATATTTGTATAATAATAAGTAAAACTTCAGGGAATTTGATAGTATGTATACAAAATATCATAGCTGAGCTGTAGTGTTAAAGGCAGGATAAATACCAATGGTTAGTTGCCTGTCTCAGAAGAAAAAAATAGAGAAAGCAAAGAACTTAAAATGAATTAAAATTTATCCAATTTAGAATCAAATAAAAATGCCACAGGCCCAGTGCCAAGGAATATTCTTGGATTGGAATTTGTTCAACACCCTAAATTTAACCAGCTGCAATTCCTTTCTAAGTGGTATCCAATACAACTTTTTGAAATAGAGGGTGTGCTTTTAAAGGGAAATTGGTATGGAAAATGGAACAAAACCTCCGTGGAATATTTATTCCTTAACATAAACAGATGCAGTTTTTTTGTTTCTCATTATGTTCAACATATATTACAGAAGATACAGGTCGTAGTTAGGAATGACATAAAAACGAGCGGTCATGTGTTTTCATCCTGGACCATAACTGCCTAGAATACTGCCACACATTTATTAACTTGTGTTGTGGACAGGCAACTTTAGTGTCATCTGGTTGCTCCTTGCTGGGAGGGGGAACCAGCCAGCCAGAGAGGCAAAAGGCCAGCTTACTTTTGCCCCTGGTTCTGGAATGTCCTAGGGTAGGGTGGGAAGTGTCATCCATGGTTAAGTAAAAATTCCCGGGCTGCACCAACCATGGGTACAAAGTCTTAATTTATTCCTTACAGTGTTAGGAACACTAAGCAAAGATAATCTCTAACCTAGCCAAACTATTTTTCAAGTGTGAGAGCAAAACACATTTTCAGAAAGAGACTGCGAGAATGATTATTACAGACCTGTACTTGAAAGAATGTACATCCAGAAAAGGAAACCTGAACACAGAAGGAAGGAATGGGATTCAAGGATCAATAGTGACAAACTGCTATGTATAAAATAAATAAGCAACAAGGATACATTGTACAGCACGGAGAAATATGGCCATGATTTTGTAATAACTTAAAGTGGAATAGATCTACAAAAATATTGAATCACTATGTTGTACACTTGAAACTAATGTAATATTGTAAATCAATTATACTTTTTTTTTTTTTTTTGCGGTACGCGGGCCTCTCACTGTTGTGGCCTCTCCCGTTGCGGAGCCCAGGCTCCGGATGCGCAGGCTCAGCGGCCATGGCTCACGGGCCCAGCCGCTCCGCGGCATGTGGTATCTTCCTGGACCGGGGCACGAACCTGTGTCCCCTGCATCGGCAGGCGGACTCTCAACCACTGCGCCACCAGGGAAGCCCCATCAATTATACTTTAATAAAAAAAGGATCAATCGTGAACAAGTATTCTTTTAAACTGTGGCAAAATCTAAAGCAGTCTTAACTGAAGCCATAATCACAATGCAAGGTAAAAACAGGGTAGCAAAAACATGCACAATTTTAAATATAAGCACAGACAACAGCATCACTGATTCTGTCCATGGAGTTAAGAAAGAGGTGACTTTTGAATTGAGAATCAAAGGATGAGCAGGGATTTAGCAGGCAACAAGAGGAAGAAGAAAATTTTAAAAAGTAAAGCTCCCAAGTATGACGGCATGTGGCATTGTTCTAGAAATGGCAGAGTAGCTCACAAACCGGGTGTTTGCTGGAAAGTGGCAGAATAAAGGCTGGAAAGGCAAGCGTGAAATCTGGTCTCCTTCCTCTCAAACCAATGTCATTAGAGTCAGCTTGTGCAAAATGCCAGGTTACAACCAGAACTCTTAGGGAGATATAGAAAACATGAAGTTGACACATGGTGTTAGAAATAATAACACCAAATTTCATTATTTGGGAGCTTTATTGCCAAAATTATTTTAAATAGTCATTTTACTATTTTCAAAAAAAGATCTCTGCTCTTTTTCTTTCCTCTAGATCCCATGGGAGTTTATTATCCCTAAGACTCTACTTGAGAGGAAGGAAAGTTCTCATTTATTGAGGTGATTTTTCCATTTTCATAATCAAAATGAAACTGTGAGTATTTCAGCTCACAGTTAGAAAATGGACCTGAAAACTGACCATGTCTTGAGAAGAGAAAAATACATCGATTCAAAGCAGTAAGAGATCTAAGACATCAATTAAAATATCTAGAATAAAGTTATAATATGCAGGATGCAATAGCCCATTGAACAATTTAGAATTCATTTTCCTCTTGCGGCAAATGCTCCCTGTCGAGATTCAAAAACATCTAGTCACATAAATTCCAAAACGCTTTACTTAGTTGGAAGAACTGATGAATATAAGATCTTCTGAGAATTAAGTTAGGTATTTAGGATTTAAAGATTTAAAGATAGTCTGGATAGGACCATCTAAATCCTAAAGATAGGATTTAAAGATAGTCTGAGGGATTTTCTTTAGCTGTAATTTTTATGGAAGCACTCAAAGGAGAATGCATGGCTGGCCAAGTATATTGTGAGAAAGGTCAAGTTTGTGTTTCTCCGACCGAGCGTTGTTCTGCTCTATCCTTTCCTTTTGGCAGCCACTGGTTCGTGGTCCTCTCATATCTCCCTGCCCTGGCCGCGAGAACTTGCTCTTTGAGAAAATTTTTATGAACATTATTTATATTAGGTCTGAATGATTACTAAGGCTTAATTGGGTGTCCTTCCCTGCCGTATTTACTTTGTATTAGGGGACAGTGCTCTAAATTTCTTATTGAAGAATTTCAGGCATTAGCTAGTGGGTTGGGAGGTGAATCTTGATCTAGGGCATTCCAAGAGCCTTAGTATTCAACACTTAAGTCCCTGCTTATAGCTCCAAACCTTAAATCTGGTTCTGAACCTGTTTCAGAAAATGATACCCTATAAGCTCTTCTGGGTCAGTGTCAATAAAAATAGTACCTGTTTGGCATGACACAATTTCAAATGTCATACAAATAGGTTGCCTTCAACTTGATCTAAATTAAATCATCATTTGAATATTATCCAACCTCAAAGAGTATCAAGATCAAACAAATGATGAGAGAAGATGAAAAACACGAGTTCACTGGGAAAGTTGTTTTTTTTTTTTTGCTTGTTTGTTTGTTTTTTAAACAGGCAGAGTATAAAACCCTCAAAAGATGAGTACTTACAAAAGGATACTTATGAAGTCACTAAGCTGGGCCCAAAGTACAGCTGTCTAGAAGCAGCGTACTGCCCCCATCGATCAATCGATCCATCAGCATTTTCTTGTTGAATGTCTGTTTTGTGTACAGTATTATACATGGCACACTTTGATGCGGTTTCTCTCTTTTGTTTATCTGGAGAGATAAAATTCTCAAGAAACCACTGGAGAAAAAACTAAGGGGTGAACTATGTGGTACTGATAGAACTGATGATTGATTATTCTTTCTATTTTTTTCCCAAGGCTCCCTTTTATCTGCAGGACAAAATCCAAATCCCATACCAGTTTTAGGGAACCCGTTTTACGTGGTCCCTGATGATTTTTCCAGCCTCATCTTCTGGCATTTTATTCCCTGAACCCAAAGCCCCAGCCCTACCAAATCATATGCAGTTTTCTAGATTTATCATCTTTCTTTTTGTACCTCCAGGCCATTTCCTCTGCATGAAATGCATTCCCACTCTCTTTTGCTTAATTCCTACTCATGCATTTAAAAGTCTCCTCTTGGGGGAACTCTTCTCTCACCCTAAAAAGTTTTGTGCTCCTCCTTTGTTTCCAAGTACCTCTGTCTTTAACCATATGATAGCCATTTCACACTGTACTGAAATCTCTTGTATATTTGTTTAATTCCCTTATTATCCTAGTTTTTAAAGTGAGGATGTGGATCTGAACCTTATTAACATTTGTGTCTCTAGTGCCTAATGTGAAACCTAGGCATACAATAGGTGCTTAATAAATATTTGTTGAATGAATCCCATTGTGAGGGTGGTGGCAGATGGCAGGCAGATCTTCTTCAGGAGAGCTGAAAGGTGTGACTACAAGAAAAAAAATTACAGAGCCCAATAGGGTGGACTAATTATGGGATGATGTCTATGAAACCATTCGGGAGATAGGTGAGATAAACTTATCTACTAAATATCCCAATATGTCCTAAAGCCAGAACCTATCACTTCATATTTGAAAGGCAAATTTAAAGAAAACAGAAAAATGAATCTTTTAACCTTAATAAGTGGTATAGTTGGAATATGTAAATATTTTTTAAACTATTAAAACTAGAGATGATTATCCATAAAGAATACTTTAAAGTTATATCCTTTCTAAATGTGATATCAAGGTGAAAAGCACGTCCTATGCCATCATGTTCTTAGATGTCCCTATTGAAGAAACACTCTTTGTCGGGTTACAACACTGATGTAATCTAATACGATAAAACTATTTTTAGCTTAATTCTTGGTTCAGTGTGTTGTTCTTTTGCCAGGGAGTCTCAGACTTGACTCTGTTTGCCCTGTTACTGAGTTGCAAAATGATGCCAAAGCAACCAATTAATCTGTATCACCATACGCTGGCTGTGTACAATCACAGCAGGACAGCTAGGGGTGAGCTGGGAGTGGTTTGCGTTTCTCCCAGAGATTGGCGGAGGGCAGGTAGGGCTTCTTGTGAGACCTCACCATAATGCATCCCTGTTTCCAACGGCCAGGGGGCTGGCTCTGAAATGGAGAAGTAAACCCTGGGGAGAGCTGAGAAAGGAGGAAACAGACTTGGGGCTGGCAGGTGCTATATTAGAAGACAACTTAGACAACTGCTCTTTAAGCATCAGGAAGCAATCTTACAAGTCACTTCTGGTAGAATGAGCAATCAAGTGAGGATGTGGTAATCAACTCCCAGAAGGACTCCCTGCCCTGAGTCAGAGCTCAGGGCGAGTTGCACGGGCCGGTACACACTTTTAATAAAAAACAGTAAGATACACGTTTGTAGTTTAGAATCTGTAGGTAGTTATTTCCTCTAAAATGAGGGCTCTTAACCGTTTTTTGAGGGGTCATAAAGCTTCTGGGAAGTTGATGGACATCATGGACTGTATTCTGGGGAAAATGCACGATTCCCCACATACACAACACTGGATATCCTGTTCCCCCTCCTCTGAGAGCCCCTCAAGTTGAGAACTCTTTAAAGAAAGCTATTAAGATTGTATTTGTTTAAAGTTTGTCAATTTGAGTAAAGGGAAATATTTTTGGCATAAATAGTCTGAAAATTCTTGATTCTAAATCCGTGGTGCATGTCTGCAGTGAGTAGAGGGCTGCCATTTTGAAAAACAGGAAAACCCCTCACCTCATTCATTTTTTAGTGGCACCCAATAGAGGTGCTTCTAAATTGCAGTAAAAATGTCATCAAAAGTAAGGAATCTGAAAAACAAATGCTATGAGTTAACAGCTACATAAGAATCAAGTACTAAGATCTGTATATTCTTCTGAGGAGAGGGAATCCAGACTATTGTCTGTTCTTGAACCTACAACAGGACAGTTCTCCACAAATGTCATTCCAAACCCACTTCCATTTCTATGTGCAACTGCTAGTTAGTACTAATTAATTTAGTAATCTTCCCATCCTATTGCAGAGGACCTGATTTACGACTCATAACTAAGGTCACTGTACCTTCCATGCTGTCAGGAAGTTGGTAATTATAATAGTTGAAACTAAACATTGAATCTGGCTATCTACTAGAAAACATCACAGAAAGGATCTACATTCTCTTTAAATATGCTATTGAGAATATTTGTTTTCAACTAATTTGCATTAATGAACACCGGCTAAGTAGGCATGTTTACAAGCTGTGAAGGTGTAACCTTGTCTCACAGTAACTCTGAATTGAAGCCAAGATTTTAAGCAGAATAGGCAATTGATTTTGCCCATAAGGAGCATTCATTACTTAACATAGTTGGCAAAATCCATATATTATCAATCACAACTAATAGTTCTTATTTGGAATGCAAGCACATTGTTGTTTATTTAGCTCAGAAATTACTTGCAAACTCAACTATAACCCAAACTTATGTTAGGAATCAGCTGCAAGTATCATTAGATTCTTGCATAAAATGTCTATGATGCTTAAATATCCCAAGAAAAATACTTTTTACTGATTATAAAGTATATTTTAAATAACTTTGTTTTTTGGTATGTCTAAGCACACAAACACAAACAACCACAATAGAAAAGCAAAAGAACAATAACGACTGCATTTCAAATATTGCACAATTGTGAAACTGGCTTACTATGTAAATTATACAAATGTAAGTATATATGAATATTTTATAATACGTATATATGCAGTTGAGGTCTACTGCAGCAGAGTTCTCTCAAAGAAATCTCTGACATTAATCAGAAATAACTAACCATACGGGACTTCCCTGTTGGCAAAGTGGTTAAGAATACGTCTGTCAGTGCAGGGGACACGGGTTCAAGCCCTGGTCTGGGAAGATCCCACATATTGTGGAGCCACTAAGCCCGTGTGCCACAACTACTGAGCCTGTTACTGAGCCTGTGCTCTAGAGCCCGCAAGCCACAACTACTGAAGCCCATGTGCCACAACTACTGAAGCCCCCGAGCCCTAGAGCCCATGCTCCGCAACAAGTGAAGCCACCGCAATGAGAAGACTGCGCACCTCAACAAAGAGTAGCCCCTGCTCGCCGCAACTAGAGAAAGCCTGCGCGCAGCAACGAAGACTGAATGCAGCCAAAAAAAGAAAAGAAAAGAAAAGAAATAACCATGTATAGTATGGTAATTTGGCTCATTTGTGCGTTTTATTTTTAATCTTTCTTCTTTTTTTTATTGAGATATGATTGACATACATCTCTGTATAAGTTTAAGGTGTACTGCATAATGGTTTGACTAAAATAGATTGTGAAATGATTACCACAAAAAGTTTTGTTAACATCCATCAACTCATGAAAATACAATAAAAAGAAAAGGAAAAAAAATTTTTTCTCCTTGTGATGAGAACTCTTAGGATCTATTCTCTTAACGACTTTCCTATATATCATACAGCAGTGTTAACTATAGTCACCATGTTGTACATTACATCCCTAGTACTTTTTATCTTATAACTGTAAGTTTGTACCTTTTGACCATCCTCCTCCAATTCTGCCTCCCCTCACCATCACCTCTGGTAAATACAAATCTTATCTCTTTTCCTCTGAGTTTTGTTTTTGTTTGTTTGTTTTTTCAGATTCCACATATAAGTGAGACCATACAGTATTTGTCTTTCTCTGACTTATTTTATTTAGCATAATGCCTTCAAAGTCCATCCATGTTGTCACAAATGGCAGGGTTTTCTCCTTATTTTTATGGCTGAAATATATATCTTTATCTATATACCTCACACCTTCTTTATCCATTCATCTGTTGATGGACATTTAGGATGTTTCCATGTCTTGGCTACTGTAAATGGTGCTGCATTAAACATGGGAGGGCAGATATCTTTTCAAGTTAGTGTTTTTGTTTCCTTTGGATATATTCCCAGAATTGGAATTGCTGGATCATATGGTAGTTCTACTTTTAATTTTTTGAAACTCCTCCACAGTTTTCCTTAGTGGCCGTACCAATTTACAATCCCACCAACAGTGCACATGGGTTCCCTATACTCCACAGCCACATCAGCATTTGCTACCTCTTGTCTTCTTGCTGATGGCTTGAAGTTATATCTCACTGTGGTTCTGATTTGCATTTTCCTAATGACTAGTGATGTGAGCATCTTTTCATGTACCTGTTGGCCACGCATATGTCTTCTTTGGAAAAATGTCTACTTGGGTCCTTTGCCCATTTCTTATTTGGATTATTTGGTTTTTTGCTATTGAGTTGTATGTGTTCTTTACATCTTTTTAGTATTAAAGCCTTATCAGATATATGGTTCAGAAATATTTTTTTCCCATTCTGTAGGTTGTCTTTTCACTTTGTTGATTGTTTCTTTTGTTGTGTAGAAGCTTTCTAGTTTGAGGTCGTCTCATTTGTTTATTTTTTATTTTCTAATTTGTGCTTTAGGTGTTATAGGCAAAAAATCATTGCCAAGACACATGTGAAAGAGCCTTTTTCCTATGTTTTCTTTCAGGAGTTTCATGGTTTCAGGTCTTACATTTAAGTCTTTAATGCATTTCAAGTTAATTTTTGTGAATGATGAAAGACAGGGGTCCAGTTTCCTTCTTTTACATGTGAATATCTAATTTTCCTAGCACCATTTATTGAAGAGGCTGCCTTTTCTCCACTGAGTATTATTGGCTCACTTGTCAAATACTGGTTGACCATATAAGCTTGGGTTTATTTCTGGGATCTTGATTCTGTTCCATTGGTCTGTTTTCTGTTTTTATAATTTGGCTCATTTTTGACCACCATATTTACCTCCATCTCAAACTTCAGTCGTAAACTCTAATTTAGAATGTATTTCCCCATAGTTTGTCGGTTAGACAGTGAAGAAGAGGGGATCAAAAGAGTGGGCTGGAAGGTGAAGGATGGTAGGAAAAGCATCTAAAAACCAAACTCCTTTTTGTTTTTTCCAAGTAGGGGATTTTGTCAGAAAAAATGTAAGGAGATCCATGATTCAGTAGAGAATGAGCATTAACGTTTGTCATGATTCCTTAATAAAAAGAATTAGTCACTTTAAGTTTCAATATGATGATTTTTATCTTGTTGAATTTTATCAATAACAACTCTTGGGACTGAGCCAAGGTAGCAGAAAAATCCTCACCCTCCATCATCAACATTGAATAATATAATACGGGTCCACAAGCTCATATCTGAACATTTTGAGGCCAGATGTATTTCAGGATTCAGAAATTTTTTTCTTAAAAATGGAAAGGTAGGGCTTCCCTGGTGGCGCAGTGGTTGACAGTCCGCCTGCCGATGGAGGGGACATGGGTTCGTGCCCCAGTCCGGGAAGATCCCACATGCTGGGGAGCGGCTGGGCCCGTGAGCCATGGCCGCTGAGCCTGCGCGTCCGGAGCCTGGGCTCCGCAACGGGAGAGGCCACAACAGTGAGAGGCCCGCGTACCGCAAAAAAAAAAAAAAAAAAAAAAAGGAAAGGTAAAAGTGTGTATATACTGAATACTGCATAACATTGCCAGGAGGGAATCCAAATCAGTAGTATTTCTGCAGAGAAACGTTTCAATATTCACACTAAATTGTGTAATTATACAATAAGGAAAGGCTATCGATTCAGGCCAAATTTTATTGTCAAGGGAGTTTATGTGCAAACCTTGGGAAATGTTTCAGTCTTTAGTGTTTTTGAGATTTTGGAATTGCAGATTAAGGACTGTGGTCCTGTGTGGACATTTGGAAATTATTTCTCTAGCATCTGTACTCTCTAAGTAGGAGCAATGATCAAACAACTTGTCTATAAACTTGCAGTCTGATTTACTGGGAAGCTGTCACTTCTGTGAAATTTGAACTTTAGTTAGTCCTGTCCAGTTTCTGTAATCTATTTTAATGGCATCCATTAAGAACAATCTCGTTGGCATCTGGGCAAACAAGGAGATTAAGGAATTGGCAATCTAGTTTATTAAACGACTGGTATTTACACCATGCATATTCTATGCATATTCCTGGGAAAACAGTGAGATGACTGCTCCCAGAAGACAGTCCAGGGCTGTTCTTTTCCTTAATAAACTAAAGAAATGAAATGGATTAGTCTAGCGTTCATCAGCCCCTGGGGAGATCATAAAGAATACAAAGGCAAGCCTCGCTGAAGAAGAAATGGGCCTCAGTCTCTGAGTTTTTACCAAGTACCCTGGATGACGCTGATACACAGTAAGGTCTGAGAATCACTGATGTCAACAATCTCTTGTTAAGTCATAGCTTCATCATTTTAGTGTTGGATACCTTTACCCAGGCTGGGAATCAAGGCTGATGTGTAGATTCTTGAGGGAAGTGAGAAATTATTACCATTTTTTTGTAAGATACACAATGACTTTCATGAGTAAAATAATAAGTTTTGCTGGGAAGTGATGTGATTCCAACTGCTTGTAATCAAAGTACTTGTGCGAGCCTCAATACTTAACTATAGCAAAGCACGAGAAAGAATCCAAAAGTCACTTCCTGGTGACCAATTCTTATTTGTAAAAATTCAAAATATTGTGTTAAAAAATGGAACTGCACTCTTGGATGCTATTTAAAATTGTGACTACTGTCGATTGGGGAGTATGCGATTTAAATAGAGGGGGCGGTAGAAGGCGACTATAATTTGACTGTGAATTATGGTGGTGTTCACAGGAAGATTGTGACAAAAAGACAATGGGGCCCTGCTGTCCATTATAAACCACTGAATTGACTTCAGATAAATGCATTTTGTCTTTTGAGTGGAAGCCACCTATCAAATTTCCCCCGTAGCCTGCTTTGTTCGTAGTAATGAAAATGCACTTTGTACAGTACAAGCTGCCTAATTCATTAGCACAAGCCTGCGTGGACCACCTGCCTGGCTCTAGGCGGGGAGAATAAGGGAGAAAAAGAGTCCATATTTTTCTAAGATGGCTGACTTTTATCTGAAACTACTGAAAGTCTTTCCTTGTTACTGTGAGATGCCGCATGCACCACTCAGCCACGTAACCCCCTAGAGCACACCCCAGCACAGTGGCACTGATTTCCTCTTCAAAGAGGTCATCAGCTCAGTCTGGACGCTTGGTACTGAAGACTCAGAGGCAATGGCAATGAGTCGCATTCAGCTTTCTTCTTCCAGGGACACGCGGATACACACATTGGCATCGCGCTACGGATTCTGTGGCTCAAGTGTTGAAATGGTCATGGTCATATCCAGGCTCTTAAAAATAACTTTTCAGTATAGGAAACAGGTAGGAAATGTTCAGACAATTCTTTAAAAAAATATTTTCAAAGCACCAAATGACACAGACGTCCTACTTTTGCATCAGACAGTTTGTAACTTCATATAAATGCTCTTTGGAAGCAGGGACTCTAGTTGAACCAGTCTGATAACAATGGGAAAATGTTTTGAAATGGTTGAAATCAAGGTTTCATCACAAGAACAAAGAGGATAGGCCAAGGTGGTGTACTGATGTGAGCTTGTGTTTTCACCAAAGCTGCCCCATACAGACTGAGCCTTTGCTGCCCATCTAAAGCACTTTTGAAATGGTAATGCTGTGTTTGCAGTCTTGATGGATGAAATACCCTTATGGCTGAATCTCTGCTACGGTTGATAATGAGACTGCTTTCACATCTTAAAGGAGTAGCTAATTCCTAATCTGAACGTTGTCTATTCCAGATTGCAGATGATAAATACTCCATAAGCAATCTTCCAAATCAGTTCAGCAGCCTGGGGAAGGATGGAGGAAGAGTCGCCTTTAAGCAAAACCAGAGACTATAAAAAGAGCTGGATCAAAAAGTAGACTCCCGATCGCACACCCACTGGGGCTGGGCGACAAAAATAGCCACGTGCACAGACTTAGTTCTCTTCAATGTCAGGCTTCCCCTCCAACCACCCTGGCTCCCTCCCTCCGCCAGCTCCTTAAATGATTTCTATGGTGTGTTCAGTGCTCCTAGCAGGCGCCTTAGAGTCATCAACACCAAAGGCAGGGCTACATCAGAAGCTGCAGCTGAGAAGCTGCTGGCTCAGAATACTCCTCCCCCTCCTCTCCCTTCTCCCACTTCTCCTCCCCCTCCCCTCCCCTCCTCCCCCTTCTCCTCCTCCCCCTTCTCCTCCTCCCCCTTCTCCTCCTCCCCCTTCTCCTCCTCCCCTCCCCTCCTCCCCCTCCCCCTCCTTCCCCTCCTCCTCCCCCTCCCCCTCCTTCCCCTCCTCCTCCCCCTCCCCCTCCTTCCCCTCCTCCTCCCCTCCTCCCCCTTCTCCTCCTCCCCTCCTCCCCCTTCTCCTCCTCCCCTTCTCTTCCCCCTCCCCCTCCTTCCCCTCCTCCTCCTCTCCTCTCCCTCCTCCCCCTCCCCCTTCCCTCCTCTCCCTCCTCCCCTCCCCTCCTCCCCCTCCCCCTCTCCCCCCTCCTCCTCCCCCTCCCCCTCTCCCCCCTCCTCCTCCCCTCTTCCCCCCTTCTTTTCCTCTTCGCTGCTCCAACAACCACCTTCCTGGGAAGGGATGCCTTTTTAGTGCTAACATTTATAACATGTGTACAAGGTGCCAGGCACTGTACCAAATGCTTTAATACACGGCTTCTTGAGTCCTTCCACAGCCCTATGAGGAAATGACGGCTCAGATAAATAACCAGTTCAAGGGCACACACTTAATTAGTGGTAGAGCAGATTCTGATATTGGAACCCTGCTTTCAGCCATTATTCTGTGCTACCTGTTTGGTCAAGAATGGAAAACTCATGACATATCAGGTTAGTGCCCGCTTAGGGGGCGTTGCCAACTAGCCCTACATTCCTTCCACACATCTCAAACCAAAACCATTGTTCTTGAGTCTAGCTGATTTGTATTTAAAAAAAAGATAATATAGGTGAAAAGTAAAGAAATAAAGGGAAGCAGTTTTACTAAAACTTGGAATATACCCTGAGGATACATGGCTGAAAGGTGATGGAGTTTTAGTTCTTCGTATAACATCTGTCCACGCTAAATAACCATAACCTTAGCATTTGCAGAGCTTCCCTTCTTTCTTGTCTTCCTTTTCCCATCTTTTTCTCTCTATTTCTCCCCCCCAGCCAATCTCTCTCTTACAGATTCATTTATTTATTCGTGCATTTATCTGTTCTATTATCTCTTCAGTGCTTTCGACACACCAGGCACAGTGCTGGAGGCTGAAGATACAAAGATAAAATGACTGCCCTCAAAGTGCTTACTTTTTAGCTGGGGAGACAGAGAAGTCACAGGAATAGTGCAGGCTGATACCTCTTATGACAGCACATCACACTGAGTACCATCCTAGCTCCCAGGATGGACGGTCAGTCCAGCCTTAGGCAGGTACAAAATGCTCCTGCATGTCTTATTTTTAACAGCATGCCTATGTTTAATATTAATCTCCAGCACGGTTGAGAAAACAGTTAAAAGAAGGAAGTCAGTCTTCTGCAACCTATTCCTTCCCCCAAGTCCACAGAATCACCACCAGCAGCTTCAACATCATACTCACTGTAAACATGGGCCTGGTGAGAGGTTCTAAGAACTTTGTTAGCCAATCAGTCCCTGTGGTCAAAAATCTTTTGAAAAAAAAATCTATCTCTCTAGTAAGCCTCTCAGTTCTATGAGTCACAATTTCTTTAATGTCGAAACATCCAAAGGGTAGAGAGTGACCACCACAATGTTGTCAAGTGTTTCCCAGAAGCCTGTGGCTGCCTCCCAGCAGGGGAGTCAGGTCAGAGTAAAGACTGGCTCTATGACCACAGGTTGGGACACAAAGCAAGCTCTGCCTCACCTTCCCTTGGGAAGTCTGGAGTCTGAGCTGATAGACGGAGAAACTGAAGTGTTCTTACAGGGTTCTAGCTAAGAAGTAGCACCTGCCAACTAAAGACCTGACACTTGACACATAGTAAACCGCCCCAGAAGAGACAACTGTGGGATCATGTAAAGAAGCAACTCCCAACAGAATGAAAGAAAACATCTTCCATGGGAAGTGAACAAAACACCCTATACCACACAGAACCAATTTCGCGAGCGTGGCTGCAGTGACTTCCAGCCAACGTATCCTCTTGGCATCTGAAGGGGAAGAAGAATCAGCAGGGAACTTAAATCCAACTGTGTGAAAATGTCTTCCATTCTGCAAAGATGGATTAGAGAAACTCACAGGCGCTACCAGATGCCACATGACTTCAGCAACGGCTGTCTTTAGGCAGTTGGTTCCTAGTAACCAAAGTGGCCCCAGACTGACGGGATTGTCATGGCGGGGATCCAGCTTACTAGGCATGACATTAAAGAGTCAGAGTTTCTGAAATCAATGATCTGTTCAAACACTTTCTATGAGAAGTTCTGCTGATCTTTTATTAAATATCTATTGATTTGTGATGTGTTTTTCTCTCCTCTTCTTAGCTCATTTCTCACAGTTGTGCTGAGAGGATACCTTATCACCCCACGTTGCCTGAGAGACAACAGAAGCTGAGGAAGGTTAAACGATGTGTTCACACCCAAACTGAGCACTGCCCTGCACTTGTGAGGAAACACTGCCCTGCCTCACAATATCCATCCTTGAGCAAGTGGCCTTGCTCAAATCAGCTCCTAAACTGGTACCTTTCATAGAAAGTGTCTCTCTTCTTGTTTGTGAAATATTTTTACAAACACAGTAACCCTTGGTTAATGGGCAAACTTTACATGAAATATTTTTACAAACATAATAACACTTATTATGTTAATGGAAGATCCTTCTATGCTTAACATATAATGATGATTAATGTTCAAAATGAGGATTGTAAGATTCTGAAATGTCTTTTGAATCATTAAAAAGAAAACCAAATTCTGACCAATATGGATTTTTGTCTGCAGTGCATTTCATTGTTTGCTACTCTTAAGTGAACAATTCATCAATGAGATTTTATATATATATATACACACACGCACATATACACATAATGACTTTTTTTTTGCAAGGGAAACATCTCCTTCTCTGAAAATGTAGGACAATACATATATAATGCAAGATGCTTTCCTCCGACTTTCTCTTTCTTTCCCTCTTATCCACCCTTCCATCCAATCTATTCTTACAGACCTAGTTTTTATAGTGTGGGCTGCTCACCACTGTACCAGGATCACAAAAAATCCACATCTCACTTTGGGCACTGCTTTCTAGTGGTAATTAGAATGGCACACGACACAAGGGGTCGGGGGTGGTGGGGTAGGTTTCCTGGTCAGGGAATGTGGCTGAGGAAATCTGGCTTCCTGGTCAGGAAAGTTACATCTGGCACCATTGTTTTTGTAAAAGAGAATGAAATGACATTTTGGTATGAAATTTCCAAATCATTTATAGTCCAAAGCCATTTGTTTTGGTGAGAGTTATCTGAATAATTTCTTGATAAGAAGCTTTTAAGAAATTGACTAAGTTGGCTGGTCTTTAGAAGTTCAACCTTGAGCCTGGTTATACCTTTGAATTCTGATGTTTTTTTTTAAAAAGATATGCTACATTTTTTTCTCTCTACACATATTGTCTTTTACATAGATGATTTAACTCTGCCATTTTATCTTTGGAGATTCAGTGTTGGAAGTAAAAACATCAGATATAAAGCTCACTGCTTTTTTTCTTCAAGTTCATTGGAAGGGAAAAACTGACATTGTGAAGAAACCAGGACAAATGAATTAGTTTGTGAGTTATTGCCTTATTATACACTCAGTAAGACTTTGCTGGATTAAAAAAAGGCCACTACAAGAGGTAAAATTGAATCAGTCATTAAGATAAGCATTATACATTCTGTTCTTTCTTAATATGATTTTAGTGTTCAATTGACATTTCCCTTGAAATTAATACAAATTAATCTAAATTTCATCAAAGGCTATTTTAGACCTCCAATTTAAGGTGTATTGAAATAAGTTTGGAATGGTAGCGACTGCTTAAAAATAAGGACAGTCAGAAGGAGAAATGCGTCAAAAGCAAATCCATGAGTGTCCTTTGGGGTGTAGCCAGCCCTAATAAAGCTCAACTCCTCCCCCACCGTCTAGGCGAAACTGAAAATTCTGCTACTAATGTATAGCACAGGGTCTTGGGCTGGAGTAGACAGAACTGGGGGCCTCTCTTACGTGGGATGATGTCTAATGGCATCAAAAAGGAAACGCTAGATTAAACAACGTCAGTAACAACAACAGCAGCTTCAGAACTAGCAAAAATATTTCTCTCTCCTTGGTTACCAAAGACTGAAATGACCATATTAAAAGTTTATTCTTGAAGCCTCATGAAAATCCAAATATTCTTAGGAGTCACTGGACATGATCAGCTATTTTTGTAGGTCATGAACATTTTTCTTTCTGAGAAACTTTCTGAAAAGGGAGGAGGTGTTCGAGAATATCCCGGTATCAAGTAAAACTTCATAGGACTGCAATTCACTGCAACTGCATCTTTCTCAGTGGAAGGAAACACACAGAGTACCCATGGCTGGGCAGGAAAAGGCCTCCTTGTTAGTTTTCATTTGAGTCAGTTTGTTAACCTTCAGGTTCCTCTATGTCTAGAATCCTAGAGCCGACACCCCAAGTAACATTTGCAAATTGAAAACAGAAAATGGACCAATGGAATGGTATTCACCTAAAATTCTTTTGAAGAATAACATCAAGTATGAATAGACAGTTTGCTCTTCTTTCTGCAATGCTGCCCTCTCTGTCTGGCAAACTCCTCATGATACTTCCAGGTGCTGCTTCATGTTACTTTTTTCCTATAACTTCTCTTGTAATATTTCCCCTCCCCTTTACCTCACAGCAAAGAAATAAAAAAAGATTAATTAATGTGTTAACTAAGGTATAATTTTCCCATAGCACTCTTTTACACCTCCAGGACAGCATGCATCACATTATATATTATATCATAGATATTCATCTACCTCTGCTGTTCCCACCAGACTATGGAGACCTCAAGGGCTGTTGCCCGCTTTGTATTCTAGAGAACAGTGCTTGAAATGCAACGCATGTAGGTGTTCATTGAGGGTTTGTTCAAGCAAGTGTTTGTCTTTCTCTATACTAATCCTGAATGACTGTTCATTCATCCAGCTCTTAAAACACAGCACATTATTAGTATTGCAGGGAATTAGACAAAGGAAACAGGACCAGAAAATATAGCAGTACTGACAGGAACAGGGGCAGTGCCACTTATGACATTTCTCGATCAGCTTCTCTGTGAAGAACAACTGAGTATCACACTACCAGGCTAAATGAAAACATTCTAAATCATATAGATTTTTGACCCAAATAGTTAGTCAACAACACACGGAATTAGTGTTTACTTCCTCCCTCCAAATCTAAAAAGTGAGCAAAGATATTAGGAGAACAAAATCAGACTGAGAACAGGGTATAGCAAAGACACTTCCAGAAGCTCTGGAATTGGAGGAGAAGAGCTAACCTCCATTCTTTTGCACTGTTTCTCAGCTACAACGTGGTTCAGGTAAAGGGATATGTACAACTGTCCCAAGAAAGAGACTGTTCTGTTTTCTGCAGTTTTGAACTGGTTTTCATGCTTCCCAAACTAGTTTAGTTTCCCTTGCATTTTGGGGTAAATAATCGTGGTATTTAAATAAAGTCTAGAAATGGAAAGAAGGTATTGCTAAGATTATTATTTATACGCACTCCATAGACTATGTTTTAAAATAACTACATAAAGAATCACGTTGATTTCCTTTTTATATAATAGTCCTAACCCCTCTTCAAAGTTCTGTTGCATGTTTTTCAGTAATGGTTTATGATCTCTTGCCTATTCTTCCTTGTGACTTAGTGTGTTATGGATTTGTGTGCCAACAGTCTTTTCACACATTTTCTTTGTAATTCGGGCACTTCTCCAGGCTTATGGTAACTCCACATAGATTGTTACAATGTAAGAGGGCAATGATAACTGTCCCATGGAAGGTTTCAACCCCAACCTTGCTAACAAGGTATGACTTTGCCAATATTTCCAATAAGATGTCAGGATATAAGGGTCTCATCCATGCTAAGGGCTGGAGGTTACCCAACAAATGAAGAGACTGGAAGCTTTTGAATGTAAGCTATAAAAATACTTCCATTTTATGAGAGCAGCACAGTTATACAGATATACTATTATAATGAGCTATATGACAAAAAGAAGACACAGAAGAGAAGCAAAAGTCTTGGTTAATGAGCTGACTGCACAGCCAAAGGAAGATAAGGCACATATGTCTGTTTCTGAGTTTGCAGTGTAATTGCTAAAATATTTGATAGCAAGACAAATTTTCAAATTGTGCACAGATTAAGGAAATGGGTGAGTGCACTAGGGACTTAAAATCAGTCTAAAGCGAGGTGTAGGGTAGCCAAGTCATACCACTGAAACAACTCATTTTCTGTTTGAAACATTTCTCTTCATTTTGTTGCATTTTCTAAAGGTCTCTTTAGCTCATTAAAACATCTTTCTGTTTCTACTTGTTAAAGATTTCCTGGTTCTTTTTAGCTTACTAGTTTTTTCATCCAATGAGCAGAAATAGCAGAAAAATTGGCAAGTGAAAGAGTGATGAGATAAAAAGTATAGAGAGGGGTAACTGAGAGCATTTCATTTAGGTGGGGTTCATGTTGCTACTGGAGCTTTGAACTCTGTCTCTTGGTACAGCAAGAGGCTGCTGGCTATAGCTGGGGACTCTCAGCCATCATGGGGAAAGACTCCCAGGTCTGAGAAACTATCTCCTGGACTGCCTCTTCATTTTCAATGTCACGCCTCAGGGTGGATGTCAGTTCATAAACAAACAAAAAAACAACCAACCAACCTCAAAAACAAACAGAAACTCTAAATTGAGTTTTCTAATTACTAAAGTAAAATATATTCAAAACCCAGGACTTACAAAATATGGTAAAGCACAAAGAAAAACGAAAGAAAAGTAACCTATAATTCAATCATTCCGAGACAATTATTTATTCACATTTTGGTGCCTGACTTGTATTTTTCAAAAATCTGTACATATTGTGTAATGTGTGTAAGTGTATTGGTTTAAAAAATATAGTACCATACTTAATACTGTTTTTTAGCCTGATTTTTCACTTAAATACAATGAAAATTTTTCTCATACAGGTCTTTCAAAGAATGACTATGATGACACAATAATTGATATACGGATTTTGCATCTTTTATTTAACCAATATCCTACTCTTGGATATTGTTTTAGTCTGAGGGGGCTGCCATAACAAAATACAGTCTAGAGTGTGTGGCCTCAGCAACGGAAATTTACTTTCTCACAGTTCTGGGGGTTGGAAGTTTGAGATCAGGGTGCCAGTATGGTAGACTTCTGGTGAGGACTCTCTTTCTGGCTTGTTGACAGGCACCTTCTCATTGCATCCTCGTGGCAGGGAGGGACAGGTAGAAAGCAAGTTCTCTGGTGTCTCTTCTTAAAAGGTCACTAATCCTATCAGGAGGGCCCCACTCTCTTGACCTCATCTAAATCTAATTATCTCCCAAAGGCCCCACCTCCAAATACCATCATATTTGGAGTTAGGGCTTCAACATATAAATTGGGGGAGGCACAATTCAGTCCCTAGCCAATATTTAAGTTGTCTTCAGTTTGTTCTACTATAATAATGTTGTGATAAACATCCTTGGACATATATCTCTGTAAATATAAAAATCTCTTTCTTTGGCATAAATTCATAGAATTGTTGGATGAAAAGATATGTGCTTTTAGAGGTTTTTTTCTTAGATTAATTTAGGATAACCAAATTATATCCTCAGTTCATTCAAATTTAGATCAGCTTACAAATAATTACTAAGTGCAAGTTACTGTAAGTACAAAAAAAATTAGATAATTCTTGCTCCCAAGGAGTTGACAGTCTGGACCAAAGGATGAGGGATGGAGATGGGTCAAGTGAACTAACAAGGAGAGTTGAATCACCCTTATTTTCCCTCTCCCCTCTGCAGAGTCAGTTCATCTCAGCAGAATGCATAGCTTTATAATTTGTTACACATATTGTCAATCTGCCTCCTAGAAAGCTTATGATGTCCTACTGGCAGAAAAGAGAGCCCACTTTCCAACGGGTCCGTTCAGCTTTGAAAATTTACTGGACTGAATTTAACTTTCAACTGCTCCCATCACTGTTCTTCTCTAAAATTGTTAGCAATCAGTTTGCTGGCTCAGTGCCTAGAACTATTCCAAATGACAATAGACATATCCTTCATTAGACGGAGAAAGATGATAAAATACATGCATTCACCACAAATACCCTGTTCAGAGGTACAATGATGAAGTAAAAATTTTAAATATTTAATACTTCTTGCCTACAGTTTAATTTTGGAATAATCTCGTGGGTGGGAAACCACTGATGCAACAAAAGTCTAACTTTCTTATCTAAAATATGGCTTGCTTTAATGGAGAAGGGGAAGGATTGATTTTTCTAGAGATGTTAAGTGAAACTAAATCTTAAACAACTTTGTGGAAGTGATTTTGACATCTCCAGTGTTAAGGAAAAAAAAGGAACATTTCTTTGGTGCTAAAGCTCTCAAATCTAAACCATTTCTCTGAATAATAAAGATTTTTTTTTTTTCCAGAACGATAGCCTGTGACTTCTTAATAAAGGGAAGAGAAAGTAATATACTTACTGCGTGTTGGGTATTATGCTAGATTCTTTCATTTATATTATCTCAGGAGATTGCTTTTCTTTCCTACAACTGCCTTATACAGTAGGGTTATCAAATTTAGCAAAAAAAAAAAAAAAAAAAAGGAAGCCTAGTTAATCTGAATTTCAGACACTCAGCAAATAAAATTTTTAGTATAAGTATGTCTCATGCAATATTTGGGACAAACTTATGCTAAAAATCATTATTCATCTGAAATTCAAATTTAATTTGGCATCCTCTATTTTATTTGGCAATCGTAGGTTGGTATGTGATTCACGTTTTACTTTCCATACCATGGAAATGAAATGGCAGGGAAAGAAATCAAATAAAGTTGCCACTGTTTGTCTTAAAAGATCTGGACTCTCACAAATTAAGCCATTAGTTCTCCTCCAACCTTCATTTTCAAAATCTTATGGCATATTTGGTGCTTTCTTTATCTTCACTTTGATTTAAGTTTTTGCAAAATGATACATTCACTGTTTTCCATTTCTAAGCCAAGGCACACATTAAATGGAGAAATAGCTATACAACTGGCGTTGAAATATTAATTCGTTTAAAGATTGATTTTCCTGGCCATAACCACTCACTCATATTTAATTTACGGAACTGCGGGTACACAATAAAAATACAAAAAGGACAGTGATACACAACATCCTCAAGTCAGATTATGAAATACGGCCATTACACTATGATAAGAAGGCAGAGCAAATAAAAGGGCAGGAGGCTAACTCTAACTCTTAAGGGAAAGGTACTTAGAACCTGAATAAAGGAAAGAAGAAACAAGTATTACTTCCCAGGCGCAAGATGTAAAAATCACGATCAGGTAGAGGGTGAGGATTTACTTTTAATCTGCCCAAGTGAACAGATCCGGGGGATAATACCTGCACATGGGGGACCGTCTGACAAGTCACAGGCAAGCCTTTTAGCCTCTTTACATAATTGCCAGGGAGAGAAAGCTGGTTCAGAATGTTCCATGACCAAACGTCCTAGGGTGGGCTTGGGAAACCCTACCATTTCTTGGTTCTCCTCAAGAGCTCTTGTGCAGCTGATTCTGGATTGGAAAACGTGACCATGACCCTGAGCCTTTTGCATTTTGGGTCCCTGGATTGTGAGACTGGGGAAACAATCCCATCTGGTATCTGAGGTTCAGTGTGTGCCAGGGGCCTAACCATTAGGCAGAGGACGGCCTGACACCTGAAAGCAGAGTCGGCTGCCAAAGGGAAGGCAGAGCCCATGGGTTTCCCAGGAGCTGGATTCCAGGGTGTCGTGGAGGCCATGCTGTTGACAACTGCTTCCTGATGATCTGAGCATGACGCCAATTTAACAGGAGACAGATGTCAATTCAATGACCCCCACAAGCTGCAACTCTGACAAGTAAGTACTCCAGAAGAGGGACTCACTGAAAATGAGTAGTTGTTGGCCAAGCAAAAAGGGTAGGAAGAGAATTCCGAGCAGAAGGCAGAGCCGTGGCAAAAGGCCCGGGCTAGGAGGGCCTGGCACGTTCTAGGGGTGGAAGGGAGGCCCCGGGGCTGATGCAGAGAGCACAGCAGGAGAGGGAGACAGACAGCAGGTCCTGCAGGCCGCACGGGGATTTGCCTTAACTGCGTGAAGCTGTCCAAGAAGGGGGCTGGCAGCATCGGATTGACAGGTTGGAAGCTCACTCTGCCTGCAAGGTGGAGAGCAGAGCGGAATTGGGGCCCCACGGATGGAGAAGGCAGGGCTGCTGGGGCGGCAGGCTGTGGGACTAGCTAGGACAGGTGACGGTGATGGGGAAGGGGTCGGAGCTGGGGAGCAGTGAGGGGGCAAATCGACAGATCTGGTGATAGATTCCACAGATTCAGTAAGGGGTGCTTCGAGGGACCTGGGCTTTCCTGCTTGCTCCGCTGTGAGGCCCAGGATGTCGATCACTAAGATGGCAAACTCTGGAAGTAGAGCAGGCATGGGGATGAGAGTGCATTGGTCTTGGAAAGGCTGCGCTTGGGCAATCCGGAAGGATCTATCCTTGTTGTATATATGGGTTTGGAGCTAAGAAGGACCATAGACGCCACTGGTTAAAGTGTCTATTGCCCGAGGTGTGTCAGAGAGCAAGGTGCCTGTTTGCTGTATGGGACGGGAGCCAGCAGTGCAGAAGGCTTCAAGCCAGAGGACGGGTTCAGGCTCGGCTCTACCTCGTGCAGGCTCAGTGTCTTCATCTGTTAAATAAGAATGATGACGCGGCGGGGGGCGGGGGGTGGTCTGAGTTCCACGGCTTCATGTATCTGAAGGCACACAGTAAGCTGTAGAGTCCCGCACCAACGCTGAATGGCTTTTGCTGACCATCGCACCAGCGTTGCCCTCCCATTCCTTCCACCTCTGACATTTTCCCTATCTGTTATCTTCTTCTCACCTTCTTTTAGGTAGTAGGGGCATAACAATATGGAGGGCCTATTAATTGCCAATCTCATGCTAGATAGTGGGAATATGGCTGGAAGAAGAGATGCTTGCCCTCCTGACACTTGTATTTTCAAGGAGAAGAAACAATATCAAACTCATTCTCACATTATAACTCATCAGAAGAGTTCACCAGCAAAGACAGCAACCCCCAGATGATGAGGCGTAGCCTAGGCTTGAGAGAGACCTATGAAGAAATGCTAAAATAAAGATCACAAAAATAGAAGCACACCAGGAATGGCTAAAAAGTGTAAATCTGGAAGATGACTGTCCTCCTCGTTTAGTTATTTCAGTGTATCTCTAATGTAGGCAAAGCCTCACTTGGAGATAATAACAAAGTCCACATTTGGGGTCCTTTGTTTATTTGAGACTGAATGGAACTTCACCTCTCTCTTTCCCTTCTGCAAAAGGTCCCACTCAACTAGCTGTACTCTAGATAGGACAAAACAAGATGTCAAGAATTAACAGAAATAGAAGAAAAATTCTTTAGCAAACTTATAATATAAATATCAGTACTTGAAAAGTTATGAGACATTTATAATACAAAGTATTTAGATTAGCTGATGATGTATTTATAGTGTCTAGGGCAGACCATACACTATTGAGATTAAGTATCTCGGCACAGAGGAGATGCTCTTGTCGAATGTCTCAATCCCACCTCGGTGCATGCACTTATTCAACTAACTTTTATCAAGCAAATGCTCGTCGTTGGGCTGGGCCCTGGGGATGCCAAGATGAATGGCCCCATGACTGAGCATGGGCGAGAGATAGTGCAAATAAGTAAGTACAATACAGTGTGATGAAGGCTGCAAGAGAGGGAAGGATAGAAGGTGATGAGAACACAGCAGGGAAAACCATGAAACATGATCAGGAGAGGCTCTGTGAGGTGGGAAAAGTTTTGCAAGGAGATGAGCTTGGCCATGACGCATTTCTGGAAGGAAAATTTCAAGATTTGTTTAAAGAAGTTGGGAAAGACTTCTGTGGGGATGTTCTGATGTAAATTAAGAGAAGCAATTGTCAGGTGAAGAATTATAGCAAAATAGCAAGAGCTGACGTCCAGAAAAGTTTTCTCCACAACGGATGAGAGAAAAGAATGTATAACTGTCATCCATCCATGACGACTACCTCCTGATCTCTGACCCCTCCCAGCCCAGTCTCAGTAAACTTGGCAGCAAAGGTGTCTCCTTCCCAGCACCAAGATATTGGTGTACCTTCAAAGAGCAGGACTTACTTGTGTCTGGAGATTCAGGAACTGAAAGATCATCTCAGTAGAACAAGGTAGCATAAAATATACTTAGAATATGTGGTTTAGGGTCCAGTTTCTCAAGGTCAGACTGTGAAACACACAAGATGATGAAATGGGTGAGCCCAGCCTTGATCACTCATTAGTTCGGACTCCATTTTTCTTTAATTCCATTCTTCATTTCTTTTTTTTAATAAATTCGTTTTATTTATTTTTGGCTGCGTTGGGTCTTCGTTTCTGTGCGAGGGCTTTCTCTGCTTGCGGCGAGCGGGGGCCACTCTTCATCGCGGTGCGCGGGCCTCTCACTGTCGCGGCCTCTCCTGTTGCGGAGCACAGGCTGCAGATACGCACCTTCAGTAGTTGTGGCTCACGGGCCTAGTTGCTCCGCGGCATGTGGGATCTTCCCAGACCAGGGCTCGAACCCGTGTCCCCTGCATTGGCAGGCAGATTCTCAACCGCTGCGCCACCCGGGAAGCCCCCATTCTTCATTTTGAATGCTTCAGAGCCTCTGAATGTTGTCTTCAGAATATAGAAGACTGGCCATCTTTTCCACTATTTCCTTTAACCATTTTTTCCTGTTACATTTTCTAACAAATTTAATTTCCCTAGGGTTTTCCTTTTGTCTTTTTGGCTCACTGTTTTGCAATTAGAATTGATTTTTTTCCTTCTTTGCCTCTCTCGCTCTTTCCCTTCTTTCCTTCCTTCTATCCCAACTTCTTCCCTCCCTCCCTCCCTTCCTTCCTCACTAAGATACTACAATTGCCAGCTGCCACCACCTACTCCTGACTTCTCCCCGGTATAATACGACTGAGCAGGGGCAAAGGAGGAGAGTGTTTAACGCTCAGGCCCCAAAGCTTCTTTCTACATTTCAACTACAGTGAAATCTGTGGGAGGACATTTATAATGACTTAGGCAGACAGAAAATTAAGGGGTAATACAGATATTTTCCAAAGAAAATATATTTTGATAGGAAAACCCCAGGCACTCTATAAACCAAACCTGTGTTTAATTGTTAAATAAATGTACTTAGTAATAAAATACAACAGCATATTTTCAACAGAAGAGATCTGAGATGAGAGGAATGTCATTATCCTCTGTGTTTTAAAAGATGAATAAATTGGATGGTTTTATGACTGGTGTCACCAAGAAAATTTCATTGTAGGGAATAGGAGAGCAAGGGCCATGCCTTCCTAGTGCTTCCACTGTTTCCACAAGAGTGTCAGGAATTTCTGGGGGGTGGGTTCTTCTTTATGCATATGGCTGACACCATAGGTTTGCAGCAGATATAATCAAAAGGAGTCCAAAACGGTGATTAGGGAGAATATTCCATCCCTTTCTTAATAATAGGCATTATCACAGGTAAAAGATATGTCAGCCAAGAAACTGGACACCAATGCCTATCATACATTTTGGGTCTCACATTATTATTATTATTATTATTATTATTATTATTTTTGCGGTACGTGGGCCTCTCACTCTTGTGGCCTCTCCCCTTGCGGAGCACAGGCTCCGGACGCGCAGGCTCAGCGGCCATGGCTCACGGGCCCAGCCGCTCCACGGCATGTGGGATCCTCCTGGACCGGGGCACGAACCCACGTTCCCTGCATCGGCAGGCGGACTCCCAAACACTGCGCCACCATGGAAGCCCGGGTCTCATATTATTATTATTGCCATAATCCTTCTCCTAACATTTGAGGTTTTCAAATCTTCTGAAAGGCCAAAGAAAAAAAAGATCTCAGCTTAAGACCTTGCCAATTTACTCCCATCTCTGAACTTCTCTTTTTTTATTTGTAAAAAAGGAAAAAAACCCACAATAATACTACTCACCTTACAGATTTGTTGTCATAATGAATAATTTCCTGAGTGGTTATTAAACTTTCAAATATTAAAGCACAATAAACCCTAATGCGTGTAAAGCTTTGACCACCATCTGTGGCATGTGAGAAGCATTCAATAAGAGATAGCTATTGTTACGTTATTGTTACAGAAGAAAACCATATTATCCAACTTAATGTCAGCGCAGGTCACAGGGCCCGTCCATGGAGGTGTTTGGCCTTCTGAGTTAAGCCACCATGATGATCATTTTCAAAACAAAACGATATTGCGTATTGCAGGATGAAAGAAACAAAGTAGAAGTGCAAAGTATTAGCCACATCCTGGGGCATGTGACTGGACACAACACGCCTATGTGCTGGTGTGTCTGAGAGGCCTTTATGAAATTTAAATAAGTTATTTGGGGATGAATTAAAATTAATTAATTATTGCCCTAAAATATCTGCCAGCTACTGTGGTCCAGAGAACACTGAGACAGACACAGGATAAAAATGTCTGGAGGGTATGTGCAGGTGCTCTGACAGATTCCCTGGCCAGGTAAGGGCAGACTGAAGGCCACGAACCCTTAGTTGGGTTACTGACAGGCAAGGCATGGCAAAGTCAAAAGCTCCATTTCATGGCTTCATCCAGGGTCAGCGTAGCTGTTTCCCATCGTGGAGCAACCGCTGGACCGTAAGAGGCACCTCTGAGACCATTCTGGGTAAAAAGTAACTTATTGAGCTGTTCTATTGTCATCAAACAGAGCCATACTTGACAAGACAGCTGAGAGACTGAAAGAATCGAATTCTTTATTTAAGAAGGTTAACCAAATTCCAAACAATTAAAAAAAATAGTTTGGGGGATCTTTTTTGACCTTATTTCATGCCAATAAAAATTAAAAACTTTTTTTGTTTTACAGCTGAAGTGATAGAGACGGACTAGGGAGATTTTTCTTCTTTTCTTTTTTTTTGCTTTCAGTAGGAGAAAAAGAGTATTCACATTTCTGCTCTTGTAGACACGTTTAACCAGAGAGGTTAAACTCAAACCGGTGGCTGCTGGATGAGAATATGTAAAGAAGCAGTAAATAAAGTCAGTACTTGGAGAGGACAGCATTATCAAAAGGTAAATAGAGTGTCACTTTTTTCAGCGCCTGCCATTTTCTATTAGCTGTTCCACAACAACCTGGCGGGGTATATATATCCAAGTTACACGTCAGGCTACTGATGTCCACAAGGTAGAAAGCCGATCCTGGGAGAGAGTCTGAGTTCTAAAATCTCTTATGTCACCAAGCCTGCCAATAAAAATAGGATAGGCATAAGAATAACCACATGCCAGATTCTCATCCTTTAAACTATGTCAGACTTTCGGAAACACTTTGCTTCCATTTTTATGAAACATAGAGGCAGAAAGACATTATTGTGAAGTCCAGAGGTTGGAACCAGAAAGACCCTATGAGCCTATGTCACTGATATAAAACAAGTCTGCATTTGCTTCCCCAGAGGGGAGGGAGAAAAGGACAGAGTCAGGAATGTGCTGCAATCAAAGCCTGAGAAGTAATCACTCTTTCCACTCTTAAAGGGTAAAATGTCTGAATAATTAACACTGGTAGAAAAAAGCTTGCAGGGAGATTTGAGGCTTGTTCCAGCCCTTGATAAGAGACGCATTAACTCTAAGATGATGCACCAGGAGATGGCATTCCCCGAAATCAATGGCAACCTCCAGTCGGTACTCGACTATTGATTCTTTATTGTACCAGGATAAGTCATTCTGGATGACCTCGGCAAATCAGAACAAGTCATTCTGGATGACCTCGCTTACTCTCCACCTTTCCCCCTGCTGTTCCGGGCCCTGGAGGGCTGACTGAAATGGATCACAGCAACAGGCTCCCAAGCCGTCCTGCTTCCTTTGGGGACTGGCCACACTGGCAGAAGAATGGCTGCAGTGGGCCATGGAGTCACAGAGGTCTGGTTGCATCCCTCACGCAGGGAGCCAGTTCCCATCAGGGGCTCTCTCTACCGTCCTCTCTGTGTCTGGGTTCTGGTTTCCTCAACACTTCAGGCCCTGGAGTGAGAACAGAGTCCCATTATTCTCACTTTCGGGGGCTCCCCTCACCCTGTTCCATCTAAGAGTCCCTCTGTTACATTCTCCTCCAATCACCCTATCTAGAGTGTGCTGTGTGGTCTGTTTCTTGCTGGCTGACACCCTGACTGATAGTTTATTTGAAAGTGAAAAAGTGTATTTTCCAGGTCACATCTTGATGATTTGGAAAATGGGAGAAAATTCACCCTGAACAGGAAAAATATGAAATCTTATTCACGTCCTATCTTTCTTAGAAGATGTTCTTGAGCCCTAGATAACCTCTCTATGAGGTGTGGAATGTAGGCGGGACCTTTGTGTGTGTGACGACTAATGTACTCGTGCAGCTGTGCTCGCAGGCGTGGCGTCAGGTTTTCTGGAACTCCCTAGCTACTATCACCGACCCACCATGCCTCCTCGTTCTGTGAAACGGAGCTAAAAAACAAAAACCAAGCAACCACGCCAAACAAAAAAAGCAATGCTTGAAGATCAGTGACCAGGTAGCTAAAGAGAAGAGAAATAGAGGGACAGTCAGGAGGCTCATTCAGAATATAAAGGGCATCCACCAACCATCCTTCATCCCTCCTGGGCTTCCAAGAAGAATTTAAATTGCAGCACGAGGAACCCGAATTAGAGATTTTAAAAAAGAGTCGCTTTCTGTCTGTGAAGGTTATTATCTTTTAAAATATGGGAGTCGGATAGTAAAGAAAGCTGTGAAATTACTTTCTCTGAATGTCTTTGAGAATTAGGTTCTTACCTCTCCGGGATGGTTCTGTTCTGATGCTCTTGGAAGGCAAGGTTTGAGATTAAATGACCTCTCAAGGTCCTTTCTTAGTCCAGAAAGCACCAACATTTCCAAGGTGATGGCAGAAACGGGTGCCAAGTTGGTATCAAACAAAGAAGCCCTAGAGCTGATCATGGGAAGCAGGCGGCACCAGTGGGAGTGTGATCCAACAGAGAACCAGATGAACAATGACTAGCACACACCCTAAACACACACAGATTCATGAACAGAGATTGGAGCTGTGGGCAACGCAATGGCAAAGCAGGACCACTTCTTGAAAAATTTTGGAGAATTATATGATTACGAAGCAACGAGACCCAACTGTTATTTTAACAAACTTGGGGCAACTTTGTTCCCCTTCAAAGGGCGCTTTATATGATGCAAAAACTATAACCCTAGTTTTCATTATGCATGAGACAATGAAAAGCCAGGTCATGCATATTTTTTTAACTCATGGAGTGTTTATCACAGCATGCTGTACAGATGCAAACAACACGATCCAGGGGAGAGTAAAAAAGCAAAAACAGAAACGAAAACAAAAAACACAACTCTGAATCCCTGTGCCTACTTGCACGAGGAGAAACCTGGCACCATGACACTAATTGATAATTGATCTCTTTAAGGAATTAAGTAGTAATCCTGATGCCTGATGGCTTCACAGTCACCTTAAAGGAAAGGCATTATAGTCAATTTGGGTATCTTGTGGACTATACTTATTTTTTTCTTTTAAGAGAAATTGTGGTTGGTGGTTTGAAACCAACACAGTGAGTCAAAACCCTTGAGGCACTTCCATCTACAGATCCATAACGAAGTATCAATATTGAGCTAGCAGATCAGTGCTACGTATTATCTTTAATTGTGGAAACGGGACTTTAGCTGGTAAGAGGAGGGAAGGATCAGAGTCCTTAGAAGGTGCTTAGGCTCATTCTGACCAGACACACACTCATTGCTCAGCTCAAGCTGGATGCCTATGAAAGGTCTCATCAATGCTCTTTTGGATCCTCTAGAAACATAGACACCACTGTGTGACCTATTCTCTAAACAGAAGTTCTCAGACTCACCCTTCTCTTTCCATTTCCAGGAGGCTCAGCATCTAGCTGCCAGTCCCATATCCTCTCATTCCCCTGCCCCCCGACCAGCCCAGTTTTCCCTCAGCTTCCTTTCGGTGAATCTGACTGTCTACCTTTCAGTTTTGCCCCAGCTGGGGAAGGTCCTCCTCTGGGAGTCTCCATCTAATATCCCTCTCTCCTTAGCCACACCTGTTTTTAGCTCTTCCCAACTGGGGACCGGAGCTCTAGGGATGGACTTTCTGCCCCAGTTGTCTAGCCAAATCCCCAAAATATATCCCAGTCAGGAACTGGATCCCTGTCTTGTCCCTCTGAGTCTGCATCTGCCTGGGTAACCTCAGGTCTTTAAAGACTGAGCCTCTTTGAACTCCCACTTCTCCAACTGAGGCAGCCTGGCTGCCATTATCTGCTGTCAGCAGACCCGGTAGCAAACATCTCATTCCCATGCTCCTCCATACACCAGAAAAAACAACTCTAATGCCTCTTACGATCCCTCCTCTACATCTGTCTAGACCTTACATTGTGTACTGACACCCATGGGTGCTCTGGCCTGCTCGGCTTGATTACTTTCCTCCACCCTCAAACAAACTCAGTTTTAGGGGGTTCTCAGTGTCTACTGAGCTACCTACCATCACACCCACTGTTACAGCAGATCAGAGACCCCCATCCGTCATGTCCATCTTTACAGAAACTAGAATGACTTACCAGAAAGATTCATTTCTTTACAGATATGGTGTCTCCAAGGTTCTTAGTCTTTTCTTCCTTGCTGTCCACTAGTAAGACCTAACTTAAATTCCTTCTAACACTGCATTTTACTCTGTCTTTAGATTCTATCAGAGAAACTGGATTGGACCCCATGTGGGAATTCCTTAATGGGATTGGTCAATGGGGGATGGGTACTACCTATAAAATCTAGTGAGGAAAATCAGGTGGGTCTTAGACAATCTTATATGGTTGTGTGCAACAGAAAAGGCCATTTAAAAAAAAAACAGGTTCCAGGGATAATAAGTCTACAGCGGAACCACTTTACTGGCAAACAGCTTGAGTTTCAGTCTCACAGATGATTAGGTAAAGGACAGACTGAGGAATTGAAAAAGTATGTCAAAGGGATTCACTGGTGTAGAAAGAAAGAGCCCAGAGCTAACTAAGATTTAAATCACACTTGGACTTGTTACCTCTCACACCTTCAGATCCGGGGTCACTGCTAGATTCCTCATCTTTAGGGAGATCACTTGAAAGAGTAACCCTTGATTTATCTTGAAGCCTACTCCACTTTTTGAGTGCCAGGTCAGAGAATCCTTCTGAAGCCTGAGGTCATCCTATGGACTCCAAGTCCACGATTGCTTAGCTGTTTTACACACACACACACACGCTTTCTCTGATACTCCCTCTCTGAGAGAGAGCTGTAATCGTGGTGTCATTTCACTAACTCCTTTTGGACTGCAGACTCCTAGCAAACGTTTGGGGTTAATAATAGCACTTAATATCGGTTGCTTGAAATTGGGCAATTTACTTGTTTTCTTTTTTTTTTTTTGAAAAATTTATTTATTGAGCACTTTCAAGGCAGTCTAAACACATTATCTCAGCCTCACTGTAACACTGCGTAGTATTGGATTGAACCACATGAAATTGTTGTCTCTGTTGACTGAACACCTGCCATTGCAAATGAATCAACCCATAAGTAATATTAGCATAACCCTTATGTTACAGAAAAGAACACTGAGAACAAAGAAGTGGAATGTAGCCATTTACTTGTTTTCTGAACTTCACCTTCCTCGTCTATAAAATGGGGACACTAACACAGCTCATTAAGTGACATAATATTATGCTAAAATATTCTACAGACAATGAAGAAGGAGCCAAATGTCAGTAATCATTATTTGCATTCCACTTTGGTGGTGCCCTACAACCTCTGTATAAAAGGTTATCTGCTCAATAAATGTCATTGACTAAATGACTGATAAAGTAATTTGGACCTGAACTCTCTCAATTAACTCTAGTAGCAGAGGTCTGTTTTTCACGGTCATTGACATTACCCAAGGATAGATTTTTCAAGCTGGATGGTTTACATGTGGGATGCTTATCCTCTGGCAGCTGTACACTGAGAATCCAAATGCAGACATCAGTCTTTGGCCTCATTCTGGAAACTTATCTTCTACATTAAAAATTTTAAGCATAGAATCAAAGGCAATCTACTTCTAAGAGTGACATTAATAGGATGATGTTTGGAAGGATCATCTACTCTCCACGAATAACAAACTGTTCAATCAGTGCTTCCTCCCCGAGTACACTGGCAATATCATGCCTCTTGCCCAAGAACTACCCACATAAACCATTTAACTACCGATTACAGTCAGATTTTAGTTTATTTCTTTTGGCTATTTTTTGTAGTGAATGCTGGAGCATGGCCCAGTTTTCCCCCTACCCTGACCTCAGGACTGAAGTCCTCAACCTCTAAGAGGCTGGAAGTGTTGGTAGCCAGTAGCTCTTCACTGAGACCTTTTCTAGGGATTGTCCAAGCTGGAAGAGAGTCGTTTTGCCCAAGGTCATGTCTTTTTCTCAAGGACAGCCTATACCCAAGGAGGGATCACACTAGAGATATAAAAGGCCGGTCCTCTCATCCCAACTGTTGACAACCATCAGAATGACCTGTGGGATCAGCTGAGGTCGTGGTGGTAACATCACAGTTCTACTTCTTCCTCTGCCCAATCCTGTTCTCCCTGTTCCCCTACAGGTCACTTCCTAATAAGTTAGTGCTTGCAAGTATCCATCTCAGAGGATGCTTCCCAGGAGCTGGACCTTCATGCCCTCATCTCTTACAGGAGGGAGTGCTTCTAGCATTTCTGCACAAGATGATGGCCAAGCTCTCTCCTTCCAACGGCACTGAACTGAGCTTAGAACTGTGCATAAAATGTGCAGGACAAGAAAAGGCCTTTAATTTCCATGTGCTTCTCTCACTGGCCTTATGATGAAGTGGTTATTGATATTTACATAAGAGCACTCAATTACTGCCCCAGCAAGATGAGAAGCAAACCTAAAAGCTTCCTTGGTAGAACCGGGCCAGGGAAGTGGTGCCTTAATGCTCCCCACTGGCCCAGAGATGAGGTCAGGTGACTGGGAGGAAGGACAGCCCAAACGCAGGGCAGCGTGGCTCTGAGGAACGGATCACTGGAAACCTACAGACCCACAGGACCCCTCACGCCACCCCCTAAACCTGGTGACCCAAGCCCCTCCCAGCCACTTCCTAAACCTCTTCCAAGGTGTAACGCCAGCTCTGCCTCACCCAGGGCTGGGTCCACCAGGCTGCAGGGACTCCCATAACAGAGCACAACACTGAACAGTTCAGCTCACTGTTTTTCTAGCAGATTCTTGGCAGAAGCTTTTAAATTAAATGAATGGCACACCATAGTTCAACTTCTTCACATCATTTCTTTCCCTCCAGGGGTGGTAGCCTGAGACAGTGAGGGCCTGACAAGGTCAGCCCCCCACTCCTCTCTGATGTTCAGGGAGTCTGAGGTTTCTGAACAGCCATCAGCAAAGTGATTGATGGCCTTCCCTATTTTCCAGGCTCTGGGGGAGAAAACAAAAATGAAAATGAAACCAGACTTCTCCCTGAGACAAATCTGCAACCAGGGCACATATGGACCACGTTCCTAATTTTAGGACACTGACTATAGGAACAGGTAGGGATAAGACTCTGTATTGCTGGCATCATTTGTTTGGTGTTATTTGAGGATGCACATTTCTGTCTGTGTTCAGAAACTCCTATCTGTCTTGGTCCCAATGGGGAGTTCCCTGGAAGATGACAAGCTGAAGGGTGGGCAAGAAATCGAGTTCGTTGGAAAATGACAGCAGCCCTGAGTAAGTTCCTCTGCCCTCAAACAGGTATGTTCGTGAAATGTGAATCCAGGGAAGTCAACTGATGTTTTGGCTATGTGTACCCATGGAGGAGATCATGTTTTGATACAGTGCCAGGGTACTGTGATACAACGCCAGGGTGGGCTTTTGACCTCATCACCAATACAAAGGTCACAATGAAAGTTTGCCCAATGCTTTGCATTTTGCTAGGTATTTTGTACTCAAGTTAGGATAATTGTAGGAAAAGTAGGAGGAAGTTTCAAAAAACCTACATAAAGGGACAGGTGTAATGTAAAATATCACAGCTCACAATACATCTATACAGTATCAACATGCTGTTGGATGCAGGGCAGTGAGGATGCTGGAGGGTGACGTTACTGATACATAACTTGGTCTCTAAATGACTTCCATTGCTATGAGATATGCTTGCTTTTATGCAGCCGGTTAATCTCTTAAATAACGAATATAAGGAAAATGGTTATAATAACATTTTTAATGTGCAACTAACAGTGCCTATTCTACAATGAAGTTTAGTTTAGTTTTTTTTTTTTTTTAATTTTTAAAAAATATTTATTTAGTTTTGGCTGCGTTAGGTCTTAGTTGCGGCACACGGGCTCTCTGGTTGTGGCAAGTGGGCTTAGTTGCCCCACGGCATGTGGGATCTTAGTTCCCTGGCCAGGGATCGAACACCACATCCCCTGCATTGGAAGGCAGATTCTTAGCCACTGGACCACCAGGGAAGTCCAAAGCTTAGTTTTAATTTGAAATGTGTTAGAGCAGTGGTTCTCAGACTTTAACATGCATCAGAATCACCTGGGGAGCTTGTAAAAAACAAAAAATTGCTGAGCTCCAACTCCAGAGTTTCAGATACAGTAGTTCGGGTCTGGGCCTGAGCATCTGCAACTGTAACAATTGCCAAGTGATGCTGATGCTGCTGGTGCAAGGATCACACTTTGAAAACTACAGTTTTAGAGGAGCTTATTTAAAGAACCTGCAGGGACTTCCCTGGTGGCTCAGTGGTTAAGAATCCGCCTGCCCATGCAGGGGACACGGGTTCTGATCCCTGGTCCAGGAAGATCCCACATGCCGCGGAGCAACTAAGCCCGTGCGCCACAACTACTGAGCCTGTGCTCTAGAGCCCGCGAGCCACAACTACTGAGCCCACGTGCCACAGCTACTGAAGCCCGTGCTCCTAGAGCCCGTGTGCCGCAACAAGAAGCCACCGCAATGAGAAAACCTGTGCACTACAACGAGGAGCAGCCTCTGCTCTCTGCAACTTGAGAAAGCCCACGTGCAGCAACGAAGACCCAATGCAGCCAAAAATAAAAATAAATTAATTAATAATAATTAAAAAAAAATAAAGAACCTGTAGTACATACTTTTTTTTTAACAGCTTTATTGGAGTATAATTGCTTCACAATGGTGTGTTAGTTTCTGCTTTATAACAAAGTGAATCAGCTATACATATACATATATCCCCATATCTCCTCCCTCTTGCCATACTTTTGTTTTTTTTCGAATGTTACTTCATGTTAATAAATCACTTTTTATGTTTCTATAGACTGAATGTTTGAGTGCCCCCCAAATTCGTATATTGAAACCTGATCCCCAAAGTGATGCTATTTGGAGATGGGGCCTTTGGGAGGTGATTAAGTCATGAGGGTGACGTCCTCATGAATGGGATAAGTGCCCTTATAATAGAAAATTCTGAGAGCTCCTTCATCCCTCCTGCCATGTGGGGACACAGTGAGAAGATGGGTATCTATGAACCAGACACCAACCAGACACCACCAGACACCAACTCTTGATCTTGGACTTCCCAGCCTCCAGAGTTGCAAGAAATAAATTTCTGTTGTTTATAAACTACTGACTCTATGATATTCTGTTATAGCAACCCAATGGACAAAGAGATATGTCACTAATTGCTCCCCAAATTATCTGTTTTGAGAGTTGAGTTTGAATTTTCTGACATTGGATTGACTTTAAGAGTGCCCTATTTCTAGGGGGTGATGACCTCCTGGGTAAAATTTTTGCTAAATAGTATGTGGAAGGTATTTAGCTGGAGAATCAGGTACTGAGAAGACAGAAAATATCTAAGATAAAAGTAAAAATAAATGATGATGATAGCTGACATGTGCTGAGCACTTACTATGATCTCAGCCTTTCACAAGCCCTGTACAAGTATTATCTCACTTAATCTGCTCTGCAGTTGTAGGAGGTGGGTTTATCCCATCTTTTTCTAAAAAGCAGAGACATATTTCACATACTATGGAAAGTGAATTGGTTGGTTAGTTATCTGCTGTACCAGTCTATTTTGAATACACGCCTTGAAACACCCCCAATAATGCCAAAGGAGAGCATAATAAACTTTAACAGTAAGGCAGCAATAATGTTTACATTGATTAAATAATGATTTGCTCAGATCAAGACTTTTTAGTCTTTCATGTGAATGACTGGAGTTATTTAAAGTGACATTCAAAGTTTCTTGGGAAGATAACCCCATTTTAGATGTACACAGGAAAAGATGTAAAAAAACCAAAAAGCCACTAATTTTACTTGCTTTTCTCAGAGGGACTAATATATAGGAAAAAAATAAACCCTTCTCAGTAGAAAAAAAGATACTTGATGAAAAGAAAGGATTTTATCAAAATAAGAAGCTTTTAACATGTCTGTGGCTCATGAAGGTCCCTAAAGTTTAGCAGGGGTGATTCAAACAGAAAACTGCTTCTCAAACAAGAAAGCAGAATCCAAGACCAGAATGCGTTGTTTCCTCAATGGCTGTGCTTTTTCAGTTCCCAGTTTCCTCCTGTTGCTCTCTCCGTCCAAGGCTCCTTCTGATACATCCTTCCCACCCAAGTCCTACCCCTGTTTGAAGGCTCAAGTCAAATATTCATTCTCTAAGTCAAGGAGTCTTATCTTACAGCCTAGCACTCCCTGCCTCCACCACACCACCCCACATACATATACACATACTACACAATATACACACACACCACACGTACACATATACCACACACACACACACATAATACACACATACACACACATACACACATACTACACACACACACCACACGTACACATATACCACATACACACACACACCACACATACATCACACATACACACAACCCCACACCACATACACACATACTATACACATACACACACCACACATACACATATACCACATACATACACACACAACATACATCACATACACACCACACACACACTTCACACACATACACACACCACACACATATACACATACCACACACACATCACACATACACACACCACATACATACGCAGTACTACACAAATATACACACCACACGTACACATATACCACACACATACACACACCACACACACATACACATACCACACACACACCACACATACATCACATACATATATATACATATCACACACCACACACCACACACATACACATATATCACATACACCACACCACACATCACACATACACACACACACTTCCAGTGGTTCCAGAAACTCTCTGAAATTATATGCTTAATGGGAAGCATACTTTTCTGAGAAAGGTCTAAAACTTTTCTCAGCCTCCAAGGGATTCATGTTTTCCTTAATTCTCAAAACTGAAATCATGTCTCCCCTGCGAACCATCCTATCACTTTAGACAGCTCTCACGTCACTTAGCATATGGGTTCAGGTGATTCCTGCTTTCTTTCTCCACTAGATTATAAACCCCTTCAGGACAGGATCCATGTCTGATTCGCCCCTGGGTTCTTGCCAAAGCACAGAGAAACCCCTTAATAAATATTTACTGAAGGATGGGAAGAATAAAGGAAGGAAAGCAGGGAGGGAAACATCAAACACCATCCGATTTATTCCCAGTCCCCTGACAAGGTCACACCACACCGACTCCGACAGATGACTCTGCAAGTGGCAGCTACTAAGTCACTTTAGAAAAATCACTTTCTCGGTGTGGTTCACTGGCTACAGCCTAGGACCGCGATTCAGCCAATCTATACTCTATCTTTGTCACTAATTGGATGTGTCACCTTGTACAGCTAATTCTTAATTTGCAAGAGGTCTTGGAAAATACAAAACAGACCGAAAGTATTGAGCAATTAGGACAAAGAAATTTGTTGGAATGATTTGGCTGTCTGTGTTACACAATGACCGAAGCTCTGGCAGGGATTCATTCAGGCGTTATGGACCTACGGGTGCGTCAAAAATCAGTTCTAGGAAATATATCAGATGAGTTGAATTACTCAAGAATAGAAAAATTATACCAGAAAAGAAAAGAGTATTTGGTAACGCTCTTGTTTAATTTGTTGGTGGCTCTGCCTCTGTTGCTTAGAGGAACCTTTTCCTCTGAACATAAGATCTTTGCATGGATGAATTAAAGGCGACATCCAATACTGATGAAGACGGCTCTTATTTTTTAAAATGCTCATTGGTTTGATGACTTGATTAACTTTTAAAACGTGTCATCTTTGGAAACACTTACTATAGCCTCATAATCATGTGCAGATGGGAAAATTCATCACTCTCTAAGGAAATACCATACTTACTTGAATAGCTGGTTCCTCTTTTGTGAAGCACATTATTTTATTGTATTGAAGTCAACTATTTCTAGTGCTAACAGGGTGAAGTTTCCAGGTCGAAGAGACATCATTAAATATTCTACTTTCATTAAAATCTGAATTTTTATTTCATTTCCTTCTCAGAATTGGAGGAGAGAAATACTGGAGACATAAGAGAGGCTGGAAGTTCTTTACAACTAACTAACAATAACAACTTGCTTATGTTGGGTGCTTACTTTATGCCAAGCGTGGTGTCATTGCCTTAACAGTGTGTATCATTTACTCCTCAGAAGTTCCCTTTAAACAGGGTACATTATTAACCTTATATTATGGATGAGGAAATATGGGCTCATAAAGTTAACTATTCAGCTTTATATAGTTAAGTTCATGACTCAACTGGGACAAAAATTTTGGTGTCCTTGTTTTCAGGGGAAAAATATCACTTACAAGCCAGAAACACAGAGTTTAGTAAGTTGAACAAATGAAATATTTATTGTGATTAAAAAGCTTGTATTTTATCTTTTTAATGAGAAAAGATGGAAACACAGATGCCATAAGACTTTTTATTAAAAGGAGACACTACTACTAATTTTTGCTTGAGCCAGATTGATAATGTAGGTAACACATTATATTCAGTATTTTTATTTTTTTATACTTAGTGTTTTTAAAACAATACAAAAAAATAATAATTAAAAAAAACAAACCAAACTAAAAAAGAAATACATTTACCAATGGCTCATACTCATGAGTTAGTATATAATTTTTCATATTTTATTATATCTGACAAGATTTGAAAACACTTTATTTTATTTACTTATTATTTTTTTTTTGCAGTACGCGGGCTTCTCACTGTTGTGGCCTCTCCCGTTGTGGAGCACAGGCTCCGAACGCGCAGGCTCAGCGGCCATGGCTCACGGGCCCAGCCGCTCCGCCGCATGTGGGATCTTCCCGGACCGGGGCACGAACCCGTGTCCCCTGCATCGGCAGGCGGACTCTCAACCACTGCGCCACCAGGGAAGCCCCGAAAACACTTTATTTTTTAATGTCTATGTAGAAGTCTAGAACACTTTGATCTAATTTTTCCATACACATTAAAAAATGTTATTTAAAAACTGCTGGTACATGATGGATTTATTTTTGGTCTTTAGAATGATTGCTTAAGGCAGCTTTCTCTTTAAAACGCAGGAATACATAAATGGAACAAATCCACACAATATATAAATTCTCATATTTCTGAATACTGCAGAGGGCTTATGGTAGGAGGGACAAAAGGAAACACACATCTTTATGAGCGAACAGATGTGAATATGTCACGTATGCAAACTCGCTGATTTGACTCTAAAAGCCAGTCTTCTTTCTGGCCACCTTATGCAAAGCAAAGGGCTTTGCATGCCTGCAAGAGGATATTTTAAGAAATGACCTTTGCAGAACAAACAAAAATGAAATTAGGCCTCAAGGGCTTCCATAGCCTTTAATAGTTCATAATTTAGTTATGCTACAATTATACCTCTTCCTCTCCTAAGGACGAGAGATGACACAAAAACGCACACATTTAATACTACATTTCTATTTTCTTTCCCAATGTATCTACTATTTCATCCTCGGGATAAACATTTGATATTATGTTTGGAATAATGGTGAATCTGAATGCAAGTTTTCCTGCTGTTCAACAAAGGGAAAAACAATATTGGACTGTAAACCACAGGAGCATGTCTGGGGGAAATCCAGATTTCTAGGTGAGCAGAATTGATGTTTCCTGTATGCAGGGGTGACACAGACCAGGGACATTCTTGCTCTCTCCCTCCCCTTGTCCTCTGTTTCTCCTTTCTCTCCTCTCTGGGGATATCCAGTCCAAACTGAAACTCTGTGACTACTGGCAGGAGCAGGCTTCCTCCGAGATAAGGTTAAACGGGCTAAATTTTCAGTCATTCCGAGAATATTTCTGGAATGTTATGAAATGTGTATATATTTCTGAGCCTGGGCCCAATCCGAGGCAGGATGAGTGACATTTTTGTACAGGGAGTTGTTGCTTTTTTTAGAACGTAGAGCTTGCCCTCTCTCTGGCCTGTGGGGTGCACATGCAAGTTGACAGACAGTAGGATTCGTGCCCCTTGTGTGACACGGTCTCTCAACAAGTCCCAGAGAACGTTGTCCAAGGGCACGGGAAGGACAAGGCTTGGCATAAGCAGGTGGGCTCTGAGACACGGCAATAGGTGTTACAGCAGTGCTTCTGTGAAAGGACATCCAGGCACAAGGAGTGGTTTTCACTTTGTGCAGAGAACAGATACCTATCTGGGTAAGAAAAGCGCTGGGAGAAGCGCATCTTTCCCAGCTCCCGCCCACCGTTCCGGTGTACACACAGATCCACACACACACCGTCCACAGCCCTGGCAAGCGATCAGCCAGCCGCCAGTGGTAGGAGGCAGCACGAAAGCGACTCAGTTGCTCTTCATTTGTTCAAATTAGACAAGGCAGCTAATTATGGTGACCAAAAGAGGGCTGTCAGGGATAATGATATCATAATATTATGATAATCACAGTATTCTATTTTTCCATTATCAGAAGCAAGTTGCATAATTTCACCGTTAGCAAAAAGCCTTCAAAACAAAATTCATGTGACTCACGTCAGCAGCAGCAGTACGATTTGACTTAAGATTGAGCAAAGACCTAGGCTCGTTCTTAGTTCGCTACTTTTGAACAAAAACAATCCCGAATGAGGAAGGACATCAGTATCTTTTAAAAGCCAGTGAATGATACAATATTAAGTACCAATAAACCCCAAATTAGGAAAAACCCCAGTATTATGGAGTATAGTTTCAGAAATAAAACAGAAAGCCGTTTTATATAATTTGTGAGATTACGTACGTGGGATGGGATGACATGTATGCATGGGGAGCATTTTGGCGGGTACAAGCCTAGAATTCAAGACCCACATGTATCTTTATCCCAAAATACAATCCTTGGATGTTGGCATGATGTCAGATGGAAGACATTATAAACCACTGGAGATGAAGAACTTTACCACTAACTTTCCCAAATATTAATAATGGCAAATCATATTGTTAGGTGGGAAACATGGGGACCTGTCCATTCTTCCCACAAGCCAGGTGCTGCTGGAATGGGATAATGTTTCTTAAACTACCCGTGGTAAAGAATCTGCTCCCCCAACCCCAGTCCTTCACAGACTGATACTCCTGTCAAATACAATAAAAATCAACGAATAGAAAAATGAATTTAAAAAAAACCAAAGACGTACAAAACACACACCCTCAGTTTTTATCATTAGATTCAGCAGACACGTATAAACTGTTATATATAAATGCTTACCCTCCATTTCTGCATTTATCTCATCACAGACCACTGACAAACAACTCACTCTATGTAGTGCCAAATTAGGAACTTAGAGATCTTTAGTCAACTCATGTGGAAATATTGAAACGACAGAAGGAGAAAAGCAGTGATAGAAATGAGATAGAACCAAGCTTGTAAACATTAATGAGAAGATGATAACATCATGACAATACATGTTGCCATAAAAGTTCCCTGATGATTGGCTTTGAAGAATCTAGAAACTTCCAGGCTCTCCATGAGAATCACTGGGCTTGAGAACTTTGAGGTTATCAAATGAAACCATAATGGAAAAGAATATGAAAAAGAATATATATATATATATATATGTATGTATGTATAACTGGATCACTTTGCTGCACAGCAGAAAGTAACACAATATTGTAAATCAATTATACCTCAATAAAATTAAAAAAAAAAGATTCCTGAGCTGCTGTATTTGCACTATGATGTGCCATTAACCTGTGACACCTGCAGAAGTTGAACATTATTGCAGCAAACAGATTAGCTCCTTAGGCAGGAGTAAAAACTACCAGCTACGTTCACTGGAATAATTACAAGGCTTACTAACTGCTGAGATTTCAACCAATTATCAGCTGGAAGGAGTTTCCCATAGTGCAGTCAAATGGCATTAGTTCAAGTAGGTAAGACTCTTCGTTTTACTGCAACTTCGGCATTGGCTGTTACGAGAGGATTTAAGTCAACTGGTTATTTGTGCAGAGTGATCAAAGGTATCCTCACAGCTAGGAGGCTTCATTTTTATTCTGTGAGAGAGTTAGGTGCTCGGGAAAACACAGTGATGTTTGCTGCCAGAGCTCTCTTTAGAGTCTTACAGGGAGCGACAGGCGCTGGGGAAGACAAAGCCTATTTTCTAAAACGTCAAGTTATATCAACACCTGGTTCAAAAGGGAAACAGATTAAATGTCCCGTCGCCTGGGGGAGCTGAACCAGCCCATCATATGAAAACGGGCACTGAGTAGACTTGACACTCAGCTCTATCGACGTAGCAATTTAGCGGTGTGCCATGGATCTTTCAAAGAGGACACACACCTGGCTACCCTCAAGACTCCTTCTATGCATCCAGCTGTTTTTATTTTCAGGAGGATGGAACCAGAAGCTTTGGCAAATGTGACCACTCTTCTCTGATTTTAAAACGTGAGATTCTTCTTGTACCTGCTGCATTAAAAGACACTTAACAGATGGTTCTAGGTGCTCCATGGAATCTGAATTAAATAATCATAGTGTCCTTTTATAGTTTGAATTTAAGGCAGTAGCTATGCATTTGAAGACACAATGAAATAAAATGTGTCACAGACAATTTTTGTGGTAAATTACTTAAAGTCCTATCAAAATGCGAAATTGGGGGCTTCTAGAAATGACGGCCCTCGCCAAGCAGGACTTGGTTGCTGTCCTCAAGAAGGTTCAAGTCTAAAGGGGGTAACAGGCAAACCGAGAATCAGAGAAAGTGCAAAGGGCTACGAGAGATGCAGACACGTGGGGACCATGTAAAAGGCAGAAAGATTTTGTGGGAAATGAGAATGCTTATTTTTGGCTTTATTCCCTTAAAGGAGGGATCTTCAGCTGGTCTACAGACACCGAGATAGTTGATTTAACTGATGACAGTTGGTAATGACAGCGATTTGCTTCTTGGGAGAGAAGAAAACAATAATTATCAAATCATGTGGTTCCTCTCATTGCACAGCATTTGACAAGGTCCACTTTCAACGGATTCAAGATGAAAATCATGTCCATTTCCACACAGCAACTGTTCACAGGAGCAAGTGACTTGAAATAAAATTCTTCCCATGTTTCAAAGCTCAATGAGTGTAGAAAATACGACAGGTTGGCTTCAGACAAATCTCTTATACTAACCAACTATGACTACGTAGCTTTAAATTGTTAAGAATTTGAACTTTCTTTTCATGGCTAGAGCAAGCTTTAATGCAGATTTGTTAGTGGAATAAATAATTTCAGAAAAAATAATCGTTTTTAGCGTCAGAAATAAAAGAAGCTGGGTTCCAGCCTCGTCACCAAATATAAAATAAAGACAGATTTTATAGGCAGCAATGCAAAGTTTAAGCCAGACTCACAATCAGAAGAATTTTTTCTTTAATTCCAAAGTTCATATGACTCCCCAAAAGAGAAACAACCCCAATGTCCATCAACTAGTGAACAGATGAACAAAATGTGGTCTATTCATATAATGGAATGCAATATTGGTAATAAGAAGGACTGAAGTACTGATATAGTCTACACAGCATGGATGGGCCCAAAAACCTTACGCCAGGTGAAAGAACCCCAAAACAAAAGGCCACAGAGGTATGATTACATTTATGAAAATGTCCCCAAAAGGCAAATCTACAGAGACAGAAAGTAGATTAATGGTTGCCTAGAGCTGGGTGTGGGAATGCAAATGGGCACCAGCTTTGTTCTAGGAGTGATGAAAATGTTCTAAAATTAGGACATGGTAATTATTGTACAACTCTGTAAACACACTAAAAATCGTTGACATGTACACTTAAAATGGGTGAAGTTTATGGTAGTACATTTTACCTCAATAACATAGCTGTCATTCAATACATATTTATTGATGAGCAATTATATGAATGAAATAACTTTTAAAGAACAATCTATCTCTGCTTTATCTATCTATCTGTCTACCTATCTATATCCATCTATACATTTGTCTTCACTCAAAATGTTAAGGTTATTTATAAACATAATGTACCTCAAATTAATGAATGAGTACATTAAATTCCCTCCTTTTTTCTATGGTAATTATAATCTAAAGTAGTTAATTAATTTATTTATTCAATGTTTATTTAAATGTTTATTAAGCACTTTGCCAGGCACTGAAATGCCAAGTACAATGAGCCCTGGTCTCCACCCTCAAGGTGTGTATGGAATAGTGGAGAGAAACATAATGAACAATTAGAGTAAAATGTGGTGAATGCTATGGTGAAGGCACGTGTCGGGTACTGTGGGGTGGGGGGATGATGAATTTTCAACCAAGTCAATGCAAGAAGTTACATAAGAATTAGCTGCGTGATAGCTCAAGGAGGATGGACACTTCAGCAGAAGGAACAGCACAGCGCATTTCAGCAGAAGAAATAGCATCATGAACTTGGGGAAGTTTTGTAGGTTCTGGGGGCTAAGGTGATGAGTGCACCCCTGGTACCAAAAGGAAATAAGGCCAGAATGATGGACTAACACCGGTTCAAAAAAGGCCTACTGAGACCAGCTAAAATCTCAAAAAGGGTCTTTGGTTTTTTAACCTGAAAGTTATAGGACCCATGAAGAATTTCAAGCTGGTGACCGAAAATCAGATGGGTATTTTAGAAAGATCATTTTGGTTATCGGTGTGGAGGACAGACGGGCTACACTTTTTAGGGGAGCTGCACACACAGTGGTGCTCTCGGCCATCTCCTGGGCCTCTGCCTCCCAGGTTTCCAGACTATGATTCCTCCAGTAATCAGGACTTCAGTCAGCCTCTGGTATTGCCATACTTCCTCTCATGGACTCTGGTCTGCCCCGCCCTCCGCGGTCAAGGCTTCTCCAGCTGCCCTGCACAGGAACGCCCAACTCTTCCCTTGACATTGACAAATCCAGCTCCCAACAACAGCTGCCCATCAGGCATCCAGGGCAGACCAGCTCTGGGCCTCTGTGATACGGGATTTGGAGGCATCATGCATCTATTTTAAAAGACATTCAACTAAAAGAATGTGGACCGATGTCTCCATTCACAAGGCCGTTACATCCTTCTAGAATGTGATATTGTAGAACCATCCCTGCTTGAGGTCAAAATGTAATTACTGAAACAAAATTTTCGTTGAAAAAACCAACTAACTCTTTAGCTACCTGGAACAATGCAGTCTGTGACCTTAGCTTTAATGGCACAATACTTGAACACTATGGTTTATTTTTGTATTTTTACTGCCGCAATCTAACTGTTAATGAGCTCCACTGTTGCACCTCTCCCTCGCAGAGAGACTCACATGCTGCAAATGACAAAGAATAAATCTCCTCAGACAGTTTTCTCATCACTCACTGAGGGAGAGAGATGACAGGTCAAACTTGAAAACAGGCTAAGTAGAAGACACACACAAAATAAACTTAAGTGAGGAAAAATTTCTCTTATCGTCACATAGGCTGTTGGAAATTTCCAGTGGTTGATGACAACAGAGCTGCAAGAAAAAACACTAATACTGTTCCCCCCAAATGCTCACAGAGATATGAGAAAATACCAGAAAAACACTTATATGTATTAATCAGTTTAAAAAATTGCTTTGTTTTCAAGAACAGATATTTCAATATGTTACCGTCAAAAACGATCAACATCGAAGACTGAATTGAATCAGATTATTTCTTTTCAAAGAGTTATGAAGACATCCTCAGCTTCTCGTCAGTGAGAGAGATGCTTTTTATTATTCTCAGTAGCATTTCCAAGTGACTTCTCACCAAGCTTCCCAGGTAACTGATGCTAGGAGGTGAGCCTCTGTGGGGATCAGTCCTCTCCAGGGAATTCTATAGGACTCTTGTAGACCTCTCACCCTCATTATTCTATGTCAGCAAACTTGGAAGAAGACCACTGTTCTGGAGAGCAAAGCAATTTTATGATGGCTATTTAGGACACACATTTAATCCTAAGTATTGATCTGGGTAAACATGATATGGGTTTAATCTCTAAGTTCTGGGCCTCAGGGTTCTGTTTCTAAACAAAATCACCCAGGACAGACCTAAAGTCTGTCACACAGAGTGAAGTAAGTCAGAAAGAGAAAGACAAATACCGTACGCTAACACATATATATGGAATTTAAGAAAAAGAAAATGTCATGAAGAACCTAGGGGTAAGAAAGGAATAAAGACACAGACCTACTGGAGAACGGACTTGAGGATATGGGGAGGGGGAAGGGTAAGCTGTGACAAAGCGAGAGAGAGGCATGGCCATATATACACTACCAAACGTAAGGTAGATAGCTAGTGGGAAGCAGCCGCATAGCACAGGGAGATCAGCTCGGTGCTTTGTGACCACCTAGAGGGGTGGGATAGGGAGGGTGGGAGGGAGGGAGACGCAAGAGGGAAGAGATATGGGAACATACGTATAACTGATTCACTTTGTTATAAAGCAGAAACTAACACACCATTGTAAAGCAATTATACTCCAATAAAGATGTAAAAAAAGAAAAAAATCACCCAGGATATGTAATTCTACCATGGTGTGAACAGTCATTCTCAGCCTTAGAAAATTACTTATCACCCAGTGACGAGAAACAATTTCTTACAGGTCAGGACAGAACACTCATTGAGGTAATGTGTTTGAGGTCAAGTTTGCTTTCAGATCGCTTACCATGCTGGCAAGATAATTTATTGTCTGCTTTTTTCAGTACCAACTTACTGCCCTGTAGCTTTGCTTCTCATTCTCTTTCAAGTTTCTTAGGTAGAAATCTCCAAAAAAGAGTGATCACACACTGTTCACTTGGAGAAGCCCAGACAGAGCTTGTAAGACTAGTATCAGGACATTTGTGGAAGTGGCTACGCTACGACAGGCCCACACTACAAACTCCATCTAAGGGACGGAGCATTTTTCTGGGTGAAAGGTCAAGGTCCTGACAAAGCAATAAGTTGAGAAATTTTGTATTTCGAATAGGAAAAATGTAATCTCATAGACAAAATCTCAAACAAAAAGCACTGACATCAGGAGAATTCCCCCTCTTAACGTGGTGCCCTTCCAGCATTTTGAACTTCCTCTGTTTCCACAAATGTACCCATTCCATGCTCTCTGGCATCTGGACCTTCTCACACTGATGTTCCCTCTGCCATCTCTTTCTGACCCTGCCACACCCCCTCTGCCACTCACCTGCGGGTCTCAGCTTGAACATCCCTTCTCCTGAGTTACCTTTTTTGACCCCTATATTTAGCTATGTGCTCTTATGGCTTCTGGGACCTCCAATGTCAGAACACCCACCATGCCTCATTTTTAATACCATGTGTCTGTCTTTCCCTATGGCCTGCAAGCCGAGAGGACAGGCGCCATGTTGGTCCTTTCAACATGGTACCTCCATTCCAAGGACAAGATGTGGCAGATAGCAGGCGCTCAAATATTTATCAATGAATTCATTTAAAACTTCCCCAGTTTTTATGAACGTGAATTTTGCACATACTGTTTTTAGAACTTAGAATAAAAAAAAGAGATTGTCAGAAACACGGTAAGGAAAAAAAAAGACCACTGTAAGAACATGGGATGCTGATTATAAGAGTGAAGTTTCCCCAACCCCAAGTCATTCTTTTCTGACATCTATACGTATTGGTATGGCCTGTCCCAGTCGGCGTTAGGTCAGAGATTATTTTTCTGATTTCTAAGAACGGCATGTTACGTATTGACTCCACATCTGTGTTTCAGAATAGCAATGGAGACCTGTCATACCTCAGAGAAATGTCTCTTGCTTTTCTGGACCTTAGCGAAATTATCTTTTTTCTTTCATAACCTGGAAACCTCCTAAATTTGTGTTGACATTAAGTTATTTAAAAATGAAGGATTAAGAGTGTAAAGGAGTAAAGATGAGCATGTTTATTCATAGGGTAAAAACACAATAAAGGTGACATTTAAATTCTGTTGTGTGATGGGGCTTCCCTGGTGGCGCAGTGTTTGAGAGTCCGCCTGCCGATGCAGGGGACACGGGTTCGTGCCCCGGTCCGGGAGGATCCCACGTGCCGCGGAGCGGCTGGGCCCGTGAGCCGTGGCCGCTGGGCCTGCGCGTCCAGAGCCTGTGCTCCGCAGCAGGAGGGGCCACAGCAGTGAGAGGCTCGCGCACCACAAAAAAAAAAAAAAAAAAATTCTGTTGTGTGCATCTCATAAAGCAAACTTGCATATACTGGTGTGAATATCTCAGTGTAGAAGTACACATCTCAGACATGCACTCAGGGACTTTCTAATTCCAACACGCCGAATACACTTCTGCTGGTCCAGTTCTTAAATTCTAAACCTTCTAGTGAGGGTTGGTGTCAGCTGTTGGTCACTGATCAAATATTCTTTTCAGATCTCACATATTCAAGAGCTCCCCATGGTACCAGGATGTACTGTACTAGGAACATGCTTTTTTTAGAGAAAAGGGATTATTTGAATCTCTACAGATTTATCAAACCTACTTATAGTTTGAGGGTAGGGAAGGGTCAGGCAGGGACAGATGACGCTCCTTCTTTCCTCCGGCCTTCTTCTTCCTTCTGCCTCTTAAATATTGTAAATTCCAAGGATTCTAACCTGCCCCTCATATCCCTTTACACTCTGCCTGGGCAATCTTGCCTGCATCAAGGGCTTCACTATCACCTATACATACTGCTCGCTGGCAAATCCCCTGAGCTCTCAGCTGGTCTCTGAATCCTTTTACACCACTGCCCCTTGGGCTAGTGCCACCTGTAAGTCCCAGGGAAATATCAAGTCAATATATCAAAAGTGCAGCACCTTATTTTTGTATTTCCGTTCTTCGTTGGCTCAAGCCAGAAACCCCAAAGCCACTCAGAATTCTAATTCTCCTTCACGGTCAGCCGGTCAACAAACCCTTTACATTTTAAGCGTGTCTACAATCTGTCCCCTTTTAACTCCACCAATGCTGCTCATAGGCAATGCTGCATTTCTTTTTTTTTTTTTGCGGTACACGGGCCTCTCACTGTTGTGGCCTCTCCCGTTGCGGAGCACAGGCTCCGGACGCGCAGGCTCAGCGGCCATGGCTCACGGGCCCAGCCGCTCCACGGCATGTGGGATCTTCCCGGACCGGAGTACGAACCCGTGTCCCCTGCATCGGCAGGCGGACTCTCAACCACTGAGCCACCAGGGAAGCCCTGCATTTCTCTTAATTGATGACCTCACTCTTCTCTCACCCAATCTGTCCACGGCCTCCCCAGCCAAGGAATATCTCTAAAATAACTTTTTTATGTTAATATCCTTCAATCTCTAGCCATTATTCACAGGATAAAGTACAAACTCACAAATACACCACAGAAAGCCCTTTATGATCCAGCTCCTCCCAACCTGTCCAACCTCATCTTTTCCTGCTTTCTAATATGTGAATTTCCTCCTTCTCTCAAAGCTCTCCCCCGCTGTACTCCCCCAGCACCCTGTCCATACCTCTAATAACATGGCCTCCCATTGGATGAGAAATGGCTTTCACGGGGCCCCCTCTGCAGCAGGCATCTACTCTTTTTGCCTGTGCAGAGTCTGTTCTCTTCTTTTGGTAGCAGAACTTTGGGAGCTACTTGGGCTCCATCGGAAGGCCTGTCAATCCAGGTGCTCTGCCCTCCCTTCCCAAGGGGTGGGCTCCTGAGCTACGCCAGGCCAATCAGAAGCTCTTCCCAGAATTCCACTGGGTAGAATGACCCCAAATGGACAAGATGTGGAGCTGATTCCCTTTGGCAGCAGTGCCTTGGTGACACAGTCCATTAACTCTGCTCTCTAGATCCTAGGAGTTATCCTCATTCCAAGCTCCCCTAAAACTTAGTTCATATTTTGATCTTTTAATTTTTTTTTTTTTTTTTTTTTTGCTGTACGTGGGCCTCTCACTGTTGTGGCCTCTCCCGTTGCGGAGTACAGGCTCCGGACGCGCAGGCCCAGCAGCCATGGCTCACGGGCCCAGCCGCTCCGCTGCACGTGGGATCTTCCCGGACTGGGGCACGAACCCGCGTCCCCTGCATCGGCAGGCGGACTCTCAACCACTGCGCCACCAGGGAAGCCCTAATTTTTTTAAGTTGCTTGCAAACATACCCTCTGCCGTCCCCTTACTGCACCAAACACACACACACACACACACACACACACACACACACACACACACACACACACACACACACCCTAAATGAAAAAGCTCTTGAAAAACAGATATTATTGTTTTATTCTTCTTTCTATACTGGTCTGGCACAGTGCCTAGAAATCAATAAACATTTATGGGATTAATTAATTAATGTTTGCATACATGAATAATGAAAACCCTTGAGAGGGAACAGGGGAAAAAACGTGCCAAAGCAATGGAAAGGTACTGACATTGTTCCATGGTGATAGTAGGGTACTTGAGCTACTGTGTCTCTTTACATCCCTAATATTTACTTCATATTTCCTGACATTATGAAGGAACGAATAAGAACTTTTTCATTACGTCAGGATAAATGCTGCTCACAAGGATCCAATGTATTATTTCTTCGGTACTAGACCATGTGATTCTTTTGATTCTCTTTCCACTTAACATGTTATGGATACATAATAAATATGGAAAAAGAATAACTTCTAGTATTTGGATGCACTCTTATCTCAATGATGGTATTTTCTTGAATTTTCCCAGGTGACAATTAGAATTCAGCTTGAGTGCTAATGACTGCTTGGATAGCTGTGTTGAGAAAGATTCTGAGGCTGAGTCAGATGACATGGTTTCTAGTTTCTGGGATTTACTAGAATTGACTTCATTTTATTTTTAATTTTTTATTAGTTTTGGCTGTGTTGGGTCTTCGTTGCTGAGCTCAGGCTTTCTCTAGCTGCAGCGAGCGGGGGCCACTCTTCATTGTGGTGCGTGGGCTTCTCATTGTGGTAGCTTCTCTTGCTGCGGAGCACAGGCTCTAGGCGTGCGGACCACAGTAGTTGCAGCACACGGGCTCTGTAGTTGTGGGGCACAGGCTTAGCTGCTCCACGGCATGTGGGATCTTCCCAGACCAGGGCTCGTAACCTGTGTCCCCTGCATTGGCAGGCGGATTCTTAACCACTGTGCCACCGGGGAAGTCCTAGAATTGACTTCAGAAATTACAGAAATTCTTGTGTGAACAGGATGATATGAATATTGTAAAGTACCTTCTTTATAATTCTAGTCAGCAGTATTCTGAAATTTCTGAGCGTACGGTACAATAATTATATGTATTACTACATAATATAAAATATGTTATGTATATTTTATTATATAAAATTTAGAAAAGTACACGATACTCTGTCGCCTTGATCTATAACTGCCCAGTAACCAGTAAGTCAGGCTGAGCTTTTCAGGAGACTATGTATGTAAGGTGAGGTAGCCACACTCCAGAGAACATTTATCATGGCCTGAACCCAACACAGTATATTTGAAAAGCTAAGCCTTAGTTATTTTCTAAAAAGGAATTATGTTTCGTATAAAAATCACATAATCAGACAGGTTAATATTAACACGTTATCTGAGGAAAACTAAATATGCACGTCTAGAAAGTAGGGAAATTGAAACTTTCTTGTTACAGCCTGTAAAGTCAAATGTCTTAGTTAATTGAGCAGAACTAAAGGTTTTAAAATTCTTTTTTTAAAAAAAAAATTTTTGATGTGGACCATTTTTAAAGTCTTTATTGAATTTGTTACAATATTGCTTCTGTTTCATGTTTTGTTTTTTTTGGTCCCGAGGCATGTGGTATCTTCCTGGACCAGGGATCGAACCCACACCCTCTGCATTGGAAGGTGAAGTCTTAACCGCTGGACCACCAGGGAAGTCCCCTAAAATTTAATTCTTAATCCCCAGATTCAGACAGTTTTCAAAAGAGCACTAATTGAAAGATCACGGATCTTAAGTCACTACACTGTCATCTCAGTTTCCTCTTCAGTCAACAGGTCACCCTCCTTCGTGGAACAGGAATACTACCTTCCACTCTGCTGAGCCCTGTTGATGCTTCGGGAAAAGATGCACCTGGAAACATACTCGATGTATACAGGCAAGTAGCTGCCATCCGGGAAAGCCTCCATTCTCAGCAAGCTGATTATTTGACTTTCCAAAGTGCGGGTACGTATGTCCTTTTAGACAGGCTGAGAATGAATGAATAGCAACAGGATAAGTGAGGGTGCAGTAGAATGAGCTGAAGGTAGACTTCACCTCCAGGGGCTGAATTCAGGCGCCCAAGACCCGCAGAAAAAGTGCAGAAAGCACTGGATGCTTTTCGAAAGCAGAGATGAACAGGAGACCTCCTCGACCCCACTGAAGAGAGGGTAACAACCCCAGCAGAAGCAGATCTAAGGCCTGCAACCTGGACTTAACAGCCAAGGGTGCAAGCATTCTATTCAGCAAAGAGGCAGAGCAATGAGAGACCAAAGAACCACGCTTCTACCCACTGGGCAAAGGAGACCATTGCCCTGGACTTTTTCATCAAGGTTGCAGCAGCACAGGACCTAAACTGCCTGTGCTGTAACCAGAAAGGCAAAGGCTCGCAGAAAACTCAGCCTAACTGATCCGTATCTACATATATTCAGTCAGAGCATAGAGAAATTCATGAACTCCAGGGTACATATCCCTACAAGTAAATAAAAAACCTTTCACTTGGAAAGGGGATCCTCCTACACTGTTGGTGGGAATGTAAACTGGTGCAGCCACTATGGAGAACAGTATGGAGGTTCCTTAAAAATCTAAAAATAGAACTACCATATGACCCAGGATCCCACTCCTGGGCATATATCTGGAAAAGACAAAAACTCTAATTCGAAAAGATACATGCACCCCAAAGTTCATAGCAGCACTATTTACAGTTGCCAAGACATGGAAGAAACCCAAGTGTCCATCGACAGAGGAATGGATAAAGAAGACGTGGTACATATATATGGAATATTACTTAGCCATAAAAAAGGAATGAAATCTTGTCATTTGCAACAACATGGATGGACCTAGAGATTATCACACTAAGTGAAGTAAGTCAGACAGAGAAAGACAAATATCATGTGATATCACTTATATGTGGAATCTAAAAAAATGATAGAAATGAACTTATTTACAAAACAGAAACAGACTCACAGACATAGAAAACAAACTTATGGTTGCCAAAGGGGAAAGGGGGGAGGGATAAATTAAGAGTTTGGGTTTAACAGATACACACTACCATATATAAAATAAACAAACAACAAGGACCTACTGTATAACATAGGGAACTATATTCAATATCTTGTAATAACCCATAACGGAAAAGAATCTGAAAAAGAATACATATATATGTATATGTATAAAACGGAATCACTTTGCTCTACACCTGAAACAACATTGTAAATCAACTATACTTCAATTAAAAAAAATCCATTTCACTTGGGATTACAGCATGGGAAAAGCAGACCTATGTTTCTGCAGCCATCAGTTCCTTCATCCAGTAATGCTGCAATCCATATGGAAGAGTAAAGTATCACTCGAAGGCACTGCGGTCCTGTCTGGACTCCTGTTTAAAGGACACAGCTCTCCTTCAGAATCAAAGATGGCGTTCTTGATTGGGAACAGAAGTCTCATTTATGATTTATGAAAGCCTGCAGCCTACGTGGGCCTTTCTCCCAACATCTACTGCCACAGAGTATCCTATGTGAGATGCAGATTACTCTGAGATTATTAGTCAATATCTATACAGCTACTCTGGGGGATAAACAAAACAAGACAGTTATGAAAGGCAGCAAGATGTCATCCCAAGAACAAGCAAGTAGAGTGTGGGGACAGGGGCCCAATCTGGCTTGTCCACCAAGCAGCTGTATGTCCTCGAGCAAATCAGCTGTCTGGATTGGGTCTCCCTTTACTCAGCCGAAGAATGAGGGGGTTGAATCAGATGATCCCCTCCAGCTAGAAAATTTAGTGAAAGAAATATTTGTTTTTTCCTTTACAAACAGCCACATGAGAGGGTCTATGAAATTCCATGACCCCTCAGAAAGTACAACTGGCAGCTATGGGTTGAGAGCCCCTTAGTGAAAGTATTAATAACATCCTACTTCAGTATTTGATAAACAAAGAGTGAAAATATATTATGCTGCCCCAATAATAAGTTCATCACTGGAACTTGGCATGGGCGTAACAAAAAAGGTCTTCTAGTATTTCTCGTGGAAAGTTACTTGCAAGTTCAATATCACCCACTATATCTCATCCTCCCCAAACCAAGCGCACTCCATTTCCTGATTTCTCATTCTCTTTCATTTAACCATTTTGAGGGCTGACTTATTTTTTGCATCACCCTTAATCTAAAACCAGTTATCAGTTCTTCTCTACCTTTGCCACATCTGCTCCTTTATTTCTTTTGGCTCCCGGTCTGGAGGCTGTTCCAGGAGAGCAGAGGGGGTACCAGAACGAGCAGAAATGGGTGCTTAGTGTATTTAATCTTCACAATCTGCCTTCTTTTTTTTAAAAAAATATATTTTATTCAAGTATAGCTGATTTACAATGTTGTGTTAATTTCTGCTGTACAGCAAAGTGAGTCAGTTATACACACACACACACACACATATATATACACACACATACATACATTCTCTTTCATATTCTTTTCCATTATGGTTGATCCCAGGATATTGACTATAGTTCCCTGTGCTCTACAGTAGGACCTTGTTGTTCACAAACTGTCTTTTGAGGCGAGCTCCATAATGTGGAGGGAGTGAGGCTCAGAGAAGTTTCGGTTTGTGTGGCAAACCCCATCCAGCACACAGCAGCTAAGCCAGAGTTCAAACCCGGGCAGTAGGCTCCACCCCGAAGCTACCCCATTCCATCCAGCACACAGCAGCTAAGCCAGAGTTCAAACCTGGGCAGTAGGCTCCACCCCCAAGCTACCCCATTCCATCCAGCACACAGCAGCTAAGCCAGAGTTCAAACCCGGGCAGTAGGCTCCACCCCCAAGCTACCCCATTCCATCCAGCACACAGCAGCTAAGCCAGAGTTCAAACCTGGGCAGTAGGCTCCACCCCCAAGCTACCCCATTCCATCCAGCACACAGCAGCTAAGCCAGAGTTCAAACCTGGGCAGTAGGCTCCACCCCCAAGCTACCCCATTCTGCCTCTAGCACTTCTGAGGGCCCAGCATGACACTCTGCTAAACGTTGTATTTATCTCATTAGTCATCAGTAATGATCTTGTGAGCTTGGTCACGTCCTCACTTTTTTTTTTTTGTTGCGGTAGGCGGGCCTCTCACTGCTGTGGCCTCTCCTGTTGAGGAGCACAGGCTCCAGACGCGCAGGCTCAGCGGCCATGGCTCACAGGCCGCTCCGTGGCACTTGGGATCTTCCCGGACCGGGCATGAACCCGTGTCCCCTGCATCGGCAGGCGGACTCTCAACCACTGCGCCACCAGGGAAGCCCACGTCCTCACCTTATACATGAGGTCTCACAGCTAGGAAGCAGCTCCAAAATCCACACCCTCCTCTACCCCGTAATGCCTCCGTGCCTCACACCTGGACTGTGGGAGAGCCTTAGCCCTGCTCCACTGGCTGTTCCACTCCACAGTATCCAGGACAGCATAACCAAGTTCACTTTCATGTCACTTCCTGGATCAAGAGCTTCCAAAAGCCCCCGCCGCCCCACCGTCTTGGCTACATAATTACTTTTACCTAATAAATTCCAATTTCCATGGCTCTGGCATTCAAGGCCGCGTGAGAGGGTAAGATGTGGCCCTCGTCCGTTGTCTGACCTCTCTCATCTTTGTGACTTCACCTTCTATGGCCCCGTTACCCTGAGGTTCTCCACCCCCTAACCCATCCTGTTTATTCCTCCACACCTTTACTCATGCCACAGCCCTCTGTCTGTAAGCTCTTCTAGGTGTCCTGTAAGGCTTCATTCCCTGGAATACAGTCCAGGGTAAACCGCTAAATGTCTTAGAGCTGAAACTGTGTTATAGCGCTCTGGAAATTCAGGTAATGAAAACCTTATTAAGCATTCGATATTATTAAACTAAGTTTTATGCTAAGGAAGGAGTGATACCATAGTGAAACTTGGGTATAATTTGAGCTTTCAGGATGTTAGTTGCATTATTGATCTTGACTTAATAGAACAGGACGAATAAAACGGGACCCATTACACAGTGATGCATCATTCCATTAGAGATGCGGATTGGATCAGACAGGAAGTTATATCAGCTACCGAAAGCAGCCATACGATCAGAGAGCAGCCTTCCTAGGCAGTCGTGTTGGCTCAATAGCTTCCAAAGTCACGTCTCACAAGGATGGTCAATTCCGCTGTTCACCAGAGATGGTGTAGTAAGTGCCAGGTCAGGGATTTCAACTGATGTCAGGTCCCAGGGAATACTCAAAGCCACAGGATAAACATGGTTCATCTTTGATTTACTTTTGAGGATTTGGAGAAAAATGTAAATAACTGAACTGAAAATACTTCATAATATTTTATGTCAAAACAAAAACTCTGTGGGCTTATTATAGAGTAGAATGGAAAATTCCATACTTTTTAAATAATAAAACATGAACTACTTCTGAGTTTGCTGCTGACTCCTTTGGCTTACACAGACAGACTCCTGGGAGTGTATGTTGCTATCCTCTGATATTAGAAGTATTTCAATGGAAAAGCTTGAGAAATACTGATGTCATGTGCTATGTATTGTGGACCAAGACCAGTGAAATCTAGTTATCATGTGATGAAAGGCTCTTGCCAGACATGCAGGGCATGTCCTATTAAAAGAAAAGAAAAATATTTAGAACTTTTTTTTTTTGCGGTACGCGGGCCTCTCACTGTTGTGGCCTCTCCCGTTACGGAGCACAGGCTCCGGACGCGCAGGCTCAGCGGCCATGGCTCACGGGCCCAGCCTCTCCGCGGCACGTGGGATCCTCCCGGACTGGGGCACGAACCCGCGTCCCCTGCATCGGCAGGCGGACTCTCAACCACTGCGCCACCAGGGAAGCCCTACAACTGTTTTTATGTGAGTCTGTGTACCAATAGGAACACTGTCTCTGCTATTCCATATAAGTTGGATGTTGCTTTTATTGCTTTAGCTTATTTAACTGAGGTTTCACAATGTACCTTGGATCTTCTAGAACATGATTTAGTTATCGTATTTTGGAAGATGTGCTATCTAAATCCCTTTAAAACAAATCTGTCATAGAATGAGATTATAGCAGAATCAATTTGGGTCAGGATTATAGCTCAGGATTAAAAATCTAAAGCCAAAAAACTAACTATACACTTAGCCATTCAAAACCATTTATCATGTGATGGGCACTCATCTAGACATCAAGAAAATATAGATAAAGAGAAAAACATTCCTCAAAGGGTATCACCATCTAGAATCCACACAGGGACACATGGCAGGATCCTAGGTGGATATATCAGAGCACTGAGTGAAGTACAGAAATACCAGGCTATACTCGGCAGTGTAACCTTATCAGGCTAACCCTGGACCATTCAGTAATTCATTCAATATACATTTGTGTGTCAGGATCTGTTAAATGGTCCACGATACAAAATCAAGTCCTTGACTTCACGAAGCTTTTAGTGTCCTTTTAAAAATAAAGTAAGATGGATAGAGAGTGATGACAAGGGTTTGGTCAGGGAAGATCTCCAGTTAGATGACATTTTTGCACTTGAAGGGAATGAGGAAGAAAGCCATGAGACCAGCCAGCAGAGCCATCAAAGGCAGAGGGAAGTGTAAGGGCTTCAGGCAGGATCATGCTTGGCATGCTTGGGGAAAAAAAAAAGAAAGAAAAGAAAAGAAAAGAAAAAGCAAGGCTGGAGAAGCTGGAACAGAGTAAGTGAAGAGTAAATCACATGCAGCCTATAGGTCATGATCGGGACTTTGCATGGAACTAAGATGGAGACCGCTGGAGATGGTGACATGACCTAGGTTTCGCTTTGAAAGGATCATCCAGACAACTATAGGAGGGTGGATTACAGGGCAGTTATTAACATTGTACGTCTTCAATTAGAAGACCTGCAATGAATGAGGTGAGAGATGACGGTGGCTTGCACGGGCAGTGGAGATGGTGAAAAGTGGTTGAATTCTGGCTGTTACAAAGGTAGAGCCAACAGGATCTTCTGGTATAATGGATATGGGGGCTAAGAAGAAAGAGGAGTTAAGGATGCTTCCAAAATGTTTAGTTCACACATCGGGAAGAATGGAGCTGTTGTTTGTAAGATTGGAGAAGAACAGCTTTGAAGGAGGCAGGTTTACTTTGAGATGCTTATTAGAGATGCCTCCTAGTCATTGGGTGCACAGTCCTTGAGTTCAGGAGGGAGGTCCAAGCTGAAGACAGAAGTCTCAGCATAGCGATATTTTATTTAAAGACAGGGGTTCCAAATGAGATCGTCTAAGAAGGAGTGTAGATTCAGAGCATCTTAATAGGTCTGGGGACTGAGATCTGAAGCACTCTCCTGTTTGTCTGTTTTTACGACAGCTTTACTTAGATATAATTGCAACACAAATGTTTAAGGGCAGCAAAACTGGATGAAGCAGCAAGAAAGACTGAGAAAGGGTGGCCAGTGAATTTGGAGAAGAAGAAAAAGAGATTGGTGACCTGGAGGTCAAGTGAATGCTGCCGATGGATGAGGTAAATTATATACTAAGATACATGCACTGAACTTGGCAAGGCAGCAGTCAAGAGCAGTTTTGAGAAAAGCCTGAATGGAGTTAGTTTCAAGGAGAATGGAGGAGGAGAGGGAGAGAAAGGGAGTATAAGCAATTTCTTCAATGATTTTTCTGTAAGAGGGTGCAAAGAAACAGGGCCATAGCTGGAGGGGGCTTACGGTATGTTTGTGTGTTGATGGGACTGGTCCACACGGAGGGGAAGATTTCCTAGTGCTGGGGAGAACAATGTCTTGGTAAGAAGAGGGCCGGGATCTGTATCAGCTTCCTGGGGCTGCCAAATAGTAACACAAACTGGGTGGCTTAAACAACGGACATTTATTATCTCATGGTTCCCAAGGCGAGAAGTCCAGGATTAAGATGTTGGCAAGAGCGTGCAGCCTCTGCTCGCTAGGGAGGGTCTGTTCCAGGCCTCTCTTCTAGCCTTTGCTAGTTCTTTGGCTGATGGCAGCTCAAGTCCAATCTTCACAGTACGTTCTGCCTGTGTGTCTGTGTCCAGATTTTCCCTTTTTATCAGGACACCACTCATATTAGATTAAGGGACTATCCTTATCCAGCATGGCCTCATCTCAACTAATTACATCCGCAACAACGGACCCTATTTCCAAATGAGGGCACATTCTGAATACTAGGGTTAGGATTTCAACGTATCAATTTTGGAAGGACACAAGTCAGCCCATAAGAGGACCCAATGCAAAGTGGAAAGGCTGGTGTTTGTTAAGAGGGAAAAAAAGCAGAGAATGTATGTGGATTCAGATACAGATGGAGGATTAGCTGTGGTGGTGAAGTCTGTGGAAGTTCTCTTCTGTTTGATTCTATTTTCACAGTGAAATAAAAGGCAATGTCAACATCTTAAGGTTCATCCCTGCTTGCCCAACTAACCTAAACCTCTGCTGAATACTGCCCAATCCAATTATGAGTTCTACTACATTTAAATATGAATTCCATTATCCAAAAAAACCCCCCAAACCCCCCAAAAAACTACACAATTCAACAAAGCTCTAACTGGAATAATGATTTTAGGAATTAAGCAATTATGATCTAGTGTAAATATGAAAAGGTTTAGAATACTACCTATAATGGACGTGTAAACATTAGATAACAGAGCAATTATACAGGAAGCAGAAAAAACAGATCAGAAACAGAAACCCTTCTCAAGCCTTGAAAAAATATGGTGGAGTCTCCCCAGGATGTGAGGGGAGAGAAGGAATATTAATGTGGATTTTAAAAATCCTAGAACAGAGGTACAATAATTTTATTATCCATGGGATTTGAGGTGAGTGCTCATTGCTCACTGGCCTCAATACGTTTATGATTTAAATGAACCATTTTCAAGTCTTTTATGCTTAGCAATTACTGCACTTGATTTCGCAGTAGAGACTTTGGCAAAAGAAATTCTGTCATTTCCTCACAATTTTCACCGCTAAATCTAAAGACTTTCCACGCATATGTGAAAACTAGGTTGGGGAGGTGGAGGACATAGACAATGAGAACAACAGTGCAATCGGGCTTCCCCGGTGGCGCAGCGGTTGAGAGTCCACCTGCCGATGCAGGGGACACGGGTTCGTGTCCCGGTCCGGGAAGATCCCACATGCCAGGGAGCGGCTGGGCCGATGAGCCATGGCCGCTGAGCCTGCGCGTCCGGAGCCTGTGCTCCACAACGGGAGGGGCCACAACAGTGAGAGGTCCACGCACCGCAAAACAAAACAAACAAAAACAACAACAACAAAAAAACCAGTTTGGAATGTTTATTGTTGTGTTATTGAAAACACCCCTGTTCTAAATGAATGCTTCCAATGTTACACTTTTCCGAGGCTTGATTCTTTTCCAATGCACTCACGTAACTGCTACTAGAATTTTTGTCTGTTTTGAGTGTGTAATGAGGGACAATGGAGTTCTTATACCAGACAGAATGATCTCATTCCATAAATAAAAATAAGACTGCAGATTGCCTTATTTCTGCAATGAGGCTCCCATTAATGTCGGTGAAAAGAGTGGGAGTGGACCAATGGTAATATATGGCCTGCAACTACCTACAACTCTAGACAAAGCAAAATGGAAAACATCCATTACACTGCCAGCCTGTTCATACCCAGGGGAATGGCACAGCATTGTTTTTTCTTGTTGCATATTTTGTTCAGTTTTCCTCAATACTGCTTTGAAACAAGTTGAGCAAAGATTGTGCTCATTGCATCCATCAGAAAACCCATAAACATAAAAGCTTTGGTTAAAAAAATTCTTGGCAAGGATACTTACATACTTTTTATTAAGTTTTTCCCCAATGTTCCTACAGATACTACCTTGCTTTGTGATAAAAACAATCCTTTTTATTACATATTGTTCTCTTCCAAAATCCGCTGACCAGTATTACAGCCTCATTAGTCATTTCTATATTTAGTTGTATGTAAGCAAAGGGAATGACTAAAAGAACAAATAGTAGTCAACACCTCTAGCAAAGTGAAACCACAGCAGTTACTTTTGGGTTGTTTTAGGAGCATGTTTGATTTCTCACACCCATATAATACCATCCTTTCCTTTTACAAAAGGGAAAAATCCTTTCTTATTTGATGTGACTTTATCCAACACTCTACAATAGCAACAAATAAACTTTTCTAACAATTCTTTCAACTATTCAATCTGATAGCCTTTGTGCACCAGCACGGTTTCATAGTTACATCCTTGTAGTTTTCAACCTACAAATATCCTTCTCTATGAGTCAGAAGTTAGTTTTAAAAAATTTCCATTCAAAACATGAATTGAATACTTAATATGTGCCAAACGCTAGGGCTAAAAGGCAAATGGCGTATCTTCTATCACCAGTAATTGAAGCAAATGACTTCACATTGACTTTATTAATAAAGAGAATTACAATCTTTACCACGATGGTATTTGTAAAGCTTCTTTTCATTTACACTGAACTCTTCTTTGATAAGTTAATGGGGCTGATGAATGAAAAGTACTATATTTGTAAAGTATTATTGTACATTACCTCCTCAAGAGAGTAAAGTTGCAAATGGGAAATAATTAGATTCAAAATGCCATTATACCCTGCCAAAACCTAAGTAGAACTTGATATGTCCTTGACCTTTGATGAAACCTAGAACTTAAAATGTTGTTTACGTAAGTGGTGTTTAGGAAGCCAACTGAAGGAAAATCAGAAGGCTTAGTAAAAAACAATGACACTTTTGCTCTCTAAGATGTTTAATTCTTTAAGACAACCCATCGAGGTAGATATTATCATCACCATTTACAGAAAAAATATTAAAGGTAAAAAAAGGTTAATTAACTTGCCCCACAGCTATACGAGATGTGCTTGGGATCTGGACTCATGCATCTGACTTTACAGCCTATGACCTTATCATTATGCAATCACATCATGCTAGTTCTTTCTGTGGAGATGGGTAATCAAGAGGCTGAGGGAAAATGTCCACAGAATGACCAGGGAATGATGCACTTAGGCTACTAGTAATAGTTTTTTTTCCTCTTTCATATTTTTATTGTAATGGAACATACCCAACATATAATTTATACTATTTTAACCATTTTTAGGTGTACGGTTCTGTGGCATTAAGTACATTCCGTTTGTTGTGCAACCATCACCACCATCTACCTCCAGAACTTTTTCATCATCCCAAACTGCAACTCTGTACCCATTAAAGAGTAACTCCTCATTCTTCCCTCCCTCAAGTCTCTGGTAACCACTCCTCTATTTTTTTTGTCTATCTGAATTTGACTATTCTAAGCACCTCATCTGAGTGGAATCACGCAGTATCTGTCCTTCTGTGTCTGGCTTCCTTCACTTTGCATAATGTTTTCAAAGTTCACCCATGTTGTAGCACGCATCAGAATTTCATGACTTTTTAAAGGTGAATAATATTCTATTATAGGTATATACCACCTTTTGTTTATCCATTCGTCAATGGACGTTTGGATTATTTTCGCCAAAAGGACATGAATAACGCTACTGCGAACAGTGCTGCTATGAACATTGGCATACAAATATACGTTTGAGTCCCTGCTTTCAATTCTTCTGCGTATAGACCCAGAGGTAGAATTGCTGGGTCATATGGTAGTTCTATGTTTAACTTTTGGGGGAACTGCCATACTGTTTCCCCCAGAAGCTGTACCTCTGTGGTGTCTACATTCCCACCAACAGTGTACATGTCTCCATGTCTTCATCGTCAACGCTTGTTATCTTCCATATTGTTTTCACTTTTAAATGAATTACTTTATTACAGACATGCTAATAAAATAACAGGAAGCCAAAGCAAACACTGCTCACAATCCCACCCTGAAATCAAATCAATGAAAAATATGCATGATATCCATCGATTATAAAATTCACGGATGTTACTAAGTAACATGATGTTACTGAGAAAACCAAGCACGTACATGGACATGGACTGGCAGTGACACTGACTAATCAAAGAGGGTCTCAGGCTCAGGCTCAACCATTCTAACTTCCACCAAGTTTTCAGTGACTTTTCAAGATGATTTGGCTTAGAGATTATAGAGGAGGGAGACCTAAAGCTCAGCCACACCCCACCTGTTCTCATTCTTCTCCTCTCGGGTGCCAGACGATCCCTATGAAACATCTGCAGGTCTCTGTGGCAGGCAGATCTTCTGATACACTGTGAGACGGCCCCTTGAGGTTGATGGCAGGGAATGAATCCAGTCTGTGCATTTGCCACTGAACAAACGGTGATTCGTCTGTGGTTGTCCGTACATGTGTATGCTTCTGCCTTGCAATGATTTCTTCCTCCCCTAACCAACCTGCTAAAATGCAACATTTAAACCAGCCTCGCATGCATTATTGCCAGGCTGGGGCCTAATCATGTCAAATGAAGGCTGCCAGCTTCCCTTGCCAGAAGAAGAGGCACTGGGAAAACCGGAAATGGGACAAGAGTCTGGTACACTCTCTACTCGGTCATGGATGGCCTTCAGCAGTAAACCAGTCAACGGAGTCAAAAGAACATGGCTTCCCGTTAACATAGAGCAATACCAAATCCCGCAGACATGATTGATTCATGCCCTGTGCCAGTCCCCGTCAAACACAGTATTTGTTTTTCTGCTAATGCTACTAATGTTTAAATTGGAATGTATGTATGAGAAGAGTTATAAGAATGTGAAGCATTTTTTTTTAATGGAAAAGATTTTAATGTATTGGTAAATAATATTAAAACATAGGTAGAAGCCTTAAATCACAAACCAAAGACATGCTGGATTTAAAACAAAAAAGCAGCCAATGAAAAGTCTGCGTTATCCTGCAGATGCTGGGGACAAATGCCCAAGAGTTCCACTGCTGGATTGTATAGTAACTGCACATTTAGTTATGGAAGGAACTGCCGACTGGCTTTCCAAAGGGGCTGAAATGCGTGAGGGATCTGGTTTTTCCACTGCCTCATCAGGATTTGGTGTTTTTAGCTTCAGCCATTCCACATAGGTGTGTAGCGATAGCTCACTGTGGTTTTACTTTGCATCTGCCTAACGGCTAGTGATGCTGAACCTCTTTTCATGTGCTTATCTGCCATCCTTATATCCTTTTAGGTGAGATTTCTGTTCACGTCTTTGTCCATTTTCTAATTGGGTTGTTTGTTATTTTACTGTTGAGTTTCTAAAATTCTTTTTATATTCGAGAGACTATTCCTTTGTGGATATATGGTTTGCAAATACGTTCTCCCTGTCTATAGCTTGTCTTCTCATCCTTTTAACAAGGTCTTTCGCAGAGCAAGATTTTTAATTTTGTGTGGCCCAATTTATCAGTGTTTCCCTTTACGGATCTTGCTTTTGGTGCCAAGTTTAAGAACCCTTTGTCTAGTCCTAAACCCTGAAAATTTTCTATAAATGTTTTATTTTCTTTTCAAATTTTTTTTTTACATCTTTATTGCAGTATAATTGCTTTACAATGGTGTGTTAGTTTCTACTTTATAACAAAGTGAATCAGTCTATAAACGTTTTATAATTCTACATTTAAGTATGTGAACCATCTTGAATTAATTTTGCTTAAGGTGTGAGGTTTAAGTTGAGGTTCTTTTTTTTTTTTGGGCCTATGGTTGCCCAATTGCTCCAGCATCATTTGTTAAAAAGGCTCTCCTTCTTCCATTGAATTGTTTTTGCATCTTTGTCAAAAGTCAGCGGAACACACTTATGTGGGTCTACTTGTGGGTTCTATTCTGTTCCACAGATCTATGTGTCTATCCCTCTACCAATGCCACACGGTATTGATTATTGTAATAATATAATAAGCCTAAGGATGTGAAGAATTCTTAATGGTCATGAGATCCCCACTGTAACCCAGAGCCAGGAGATTTGCACTTGACATTGAGATTTACACTCCTAAAGTACCTGTGCATTGAGCCAGAAACCTTTTCAATAAACAGAGGACTCTGGAGACCTTGGAAACAATTGTCATTAAATAAATTTAAAAAAAAAGAACAAACGACAACATAAACCGATCTTCCACTAGGACAAAAAATAAAACTATCTTATGTGATCACAACTGCCCAAAGCCTTATGATACCCATAAAATTGTCTCTCAAGGAGCAATGTGCCATTGTCAAATTGTATTCAACCACCCATGATTCAGGATGTGTTTGCATGTTTATAATTGCTGGTGTGGAGAAAGAGTCTATGTTAATTTGCTGCCACTGTAGTGGAAATGGCTATGCTAATGAGTTTGAAGAAAATGAGTTAGTTGAGTATTATCTCTTTTATGGTTCTAAACAGAGAGATTCCACTATTTTTCTAAATCATTTAACTCAACTAAAAGCAATAATTTTGCAGCAAAATAAACTTTCCCGAATACCTTTGAGTTTTCAATGATCCAGCTGCTCTTAGATATGTAAGCAAACAGGAAACCACTAGTGAACCACTTGTCTCTTTCTTACTAGTGCTTGTATAAGACTGAGGACTACCCTTGCTTTCACTGTATCAGTTATCTATTGCCCCACTAAAGCTACAGAACAACAACTGAGCCTCAGTGGAATGGAAAAACTATTTATTTAGCCAGTGAGTCTGCAGGGACTGGTTCTGGCCAGGGCTTAGCTGATGGGAACTGGGCTTCCTGACATGTCTAGATATCAGCTGATTGTTGGCTCATCCTGGACAGCCACACTCAAGAGACTTGGGGAACATGGCCCTGTCTGATCCTCCAGCAAGCTAGTCCAGGTGTATTCTTGTGATCATGGCAACAAAGTAAGAGAGGAGACAGAGACAAGCCAGTGTGTTTTCAAGCTTCTGCCTGTGATACAACTGTTAACATGACACTGGCTAAGGCAAGTCCACGTGGCTAAATTCAGAATCAGGAGGCAGTGAAATGTACTCTACCTTTCGGAGATAGGAACTGCAAGGTGATATTGACAAAGAATCTGTATACAGAGAGGAATGAAAGACGGTGCCATTAATGCTAACAGTCTACCAGACTCATCTTCATAACTTAGGCCATGATGGAATTTTTCTTATTACAGTTTCTGGGACAGGACCCCCTTTTTCCTTTGGCCCAATCGCAAGTCTCATAACAAGTATCTTGCCAATCCGTAAGTACTCCAGAACAGTAAGAACCCAATCCAGTGCCTAACGCAGAGTAGCTGTTCACTAATCCTGGATGAATGAATTAATGAAGAATGAAAGATTCTGCAGGCTGTAGTGTTCAACGTATTAGCTTGTAACGGTATCAATTAGCATAAGAAGAGTCTTTTGTGATTTTCTACATCTGTACTTATTTTTCTCCATTGAGATGACTGCATCCAATGTGTCCAACAAATATGAAATGTGCATCTCTTATGTGCAAAATTCTACCATAAGAACATAGGAATGTGAGTGATACCACTCTAGTGAAAAATCAATGGGCGAGATGAAAAATCAGTCTCCGTCCCTGCTTAGAATTCTGCAGGCTGCATAAAATATCTTTCAAATAAGAATGATCTACAAAAGGTCACAGCCTTAGGCGGCTTCCAGACTCTGTTTCCAGAGGCAAAGCCTATCAAAGCTCACTACTCGAGGGACTTCCGGGAAGATGGCGGAAGAGTAAGACGCGGAGATCACGTTCCTCCCCACAGATACACCAGAAATACATCTACGCGTGGAACAACTCCTACAGAGCATCTACCGAACGCTGGCAGAAGACCTCAGACCTCCCAAAAGGCAAGAAACCCCCCACGTACCTGGGTAGGGCAAAAGAAAAAACTAAACAGAGACAAAAGGATAGGGACGGGTCCTGCACCAGCGGGAGAGAGCTGTGAAGGAGGAAAAGTGTCCACACACTAGGAAGCCCCTTCGCGGGTGGAGACTTCGGGAGGCGGAGTGGGGGAGCTTGGGAGCCGCGGAGGAGAGCACAGCAACAGGGGTGCGGAGGGCAAAGCGGACAGATTCCAGCGCAGAGGATTGGGCCGACCGGAACTCGCCAGCCGAGAGGCTTGTCTGCTCGCCCGCCGGGGCGGGCGGGACTGGGAGCTGAGGCTCCGGCTTTTGTCGGAGCGCCGGGAGAGGACTGAGGTTGGCGGCGTGAACACAGCCTGCAGGGCGTTAGTGCACCGCGGCTGGCCGGGAGAGAGTCCGGGGAGAAGTCTGGAACTGCCGAAGAGGCAAGAGACTTTTACGTCCCTCTTTGTTTCCTGGTGCACGAGGAGAGGGGATTAAGAACGCTGCTTGAGAGAGCTCCAGAGACAGCCGCGAGCCGCGGCTAAAAGTGCGGAGCCCAGAGACAGACATGAGACGCTAGGGCCGCTGCTGCCGCCACCGGGAGGCCTGTGTGCGAACACAGGTCACTAGCCACACGCCCTTCCGGGGAGCCTGTGCAGCCCGCCACTGCCAGGGTCCCGGGATCCAGGGACAACTCCACCGGGAAAACGCACAGGCGCGCCTCAGGCTGCAACGTCTCGCCGGCCTCTGCCGCCGCAGGCCCGCCCCACACTCCGTGCCCCTCCCTACCCCCGGGCCTGAGTGAGCCAGAGCCTCCGAATCAGCGGCTCCTTTAACCCCGTCCTGTCTGAGCAAAGAACAGACGCCCTCCGGCGACCTACACGCACAGGCGGGGCTAAATCCAAAGCTGAGCCCCTGGGAACTGTGAGAACAAAGAAGAGAAAGGGAAATCTCTCCCAGCAGCCTCAGAAGCAGCAGATTAAAGCTCCACAATCAATTTGATATACCCTGCATCTGTGGAATACCTGAATAGACAACGAATCATCCCAAATTAAGGAGCCCTGTGGATGAAAGGCTCTTGGTGCTGCAGCCAGGAGTCAGTGCTGTGCCTCTGAGGTGGGAGAGCCAACTTCAGGACACTGATCCACAAGAGACCTCCCAGCTTCACATAATATCAAACAGCAAAAATTTCCGAGAGATCTCCATCTCAACGCCAGCACCCAGCTTCACTCAACGACCAGCAAGCTACAGTGCTGGACATCCTATGCCAAACAACTAGCAAGACAGGAACACAACCCCACCCATTAGCAGAGAGGTGGCCCAAAATCATAATAAGTCTACAGACACCCCAAAACACACCACCAGACGTGGACCTGCCCACCAGAAAGAAAAGATCTAGCCTCATCCACCAGAACACAGGCACTAGTACCCTCCACCAGGAAGCCTACACAACCCACTGAACCAACCTTAGCCACTGGGGACAGACACAAAAAACAACAGGAACTACGAACCTTCAGCCTGCAAAAAAGGAGACCCCAAACACAGTAAGATAAGCAAAATGAAAAGACAGAAAAACACACCGCAGATGAAGGAGCAAGATAAAAACCCATCAGACCTAACAAATGAAGAGGAAATAGGCAGTCTACCTGAAAAAGAATTCAGAATAATGATAGTAAGGTTGATCCGAAATCTTGGAGATAGAATGGACAATAGAATGGACAAAATGCAAGAATCAGTTAACAAGGACCTGGAAGAACTAAAGATGAAACAAGCAACGATGAACAACACAATAAATGAAATTAAAAGTACTCTAGATGGGATCAATAGCAGAATAACTGAGGCAGAAGAATGGATAAGTGACCTGGAAGATAAAATAGTGGAAATAACTACTGCAGAGCAGAATAAAGAAAAAAGAATGAAAAGAACTGAGGACAGTCTCAGAGACCTCTGGGACAACATTAAACGTACCAACATTCGAATTATAGGGGTTCCAGAAGAAGAAGAGAAAAAGAAAGGGGCTGAGAAAATATTTGAAGAGATTATAGTTGAAAACTTCCCTAATATGGGAAAGGAAATAGTTAATCAAGTCCAGGAAGCACAGAGAGTCCCATACAGGATAAATCCAAGGAGAAATACGCCAAGACACATATTAATCAAACTGTCAAAAATTAAATACAAAGAAAACATATTAAAAGCAGCAAGGGAAAAACAACAAATAACACACAAGGGAATCCCCATAAGGTTAACAGCTGATCTTTCAGCAGAAACTCTGCAAGCCAGAAGGGAGTGGCAGGACATATTGAAAGTGTTGAAGGAGAAAAACCTGCAACCAATATTACTCTACCCAGCAAGGATCTCATTCAGATTTGATGGAGAAATTAAAACCTTTAGAGACAAGCAAAAGCTGAGAGAGTTCAGCACCACCAAACCAGCTCTACAACAACTGCTAAAGGAACTTCTCTAGGCAAGAAATACAAAAGAAGGAAAAGACCTACAATAACAAACCCAAAACAATTAAGAAAATGGGAACGGGAACACACATATCGATAATTACCTTAAATGTAAATGGACTAAATGCTCCCACCAAAAGACACAGATTGGCTGAATGGATACAAAAACAAGACCCATATATTTGCTGTCTACAAGAGACCCACTTCAGACCTAGAGACACATACAGACTGAAAGTAAGGGGATGGAAAAAGGTATTTCATGCAAATGGAAACCAAAAGAAAGCTGGAGTAGCAATTCTCATATCAGACAAAATAGACTTTAAAACAAAGACTATTAGAAGAGACAAAGAAGGACACTACATAATGATCAAGGGATCGATCCAAGAGGAAGATATAACAATTGTAAATATTTATGCACCCAACATAGGTGCACCTCAATACATAAGGCAAATACTGACAACCATAAAAGGGGAAATCGACAGTAACACATTCATAGTAGGGGACTTTAACACCCCACTTTCACCAATGGACAGATCATCCAAAATGAAAATAAATAAGGAAACACAAGCTTTAAAAGATACATTAAATGAGATGGAGTTAATTGATATTTATAGGACATTCCATCCAAAAACAACAGAATACACATTTTTCTCAAGTGCTCATGGAACATTCTCCAGGATAGATCTTGGGTCACAAATCAAGCCTTGGTAAATTTAAGAAAATTGAAATTGTATCAAGTATCTTTTCAGACCACAACGCTATGAGACTCGATATCAATCACAGGAGAAGATCTGTAAAAAATACAAACACATGGAGGCTAAACAATACACTACTTAATAACGAAGTGATCACTGAAGAAATCAAAGGGGAAATCAAAAAATACCTAGAAACAAATGACAATGGAGACACGACGACTCAAAATCTATGGGATGCAGCAAAAGCAGTTCTAAGAGGGAAGTTTATAGCAATACAATCTTACCTTAAGAAACAGGAAACATCTCGAATAAACAACCTAACCTTGCACCTAAAGCAATTAGAGAAAGAACAAAAAAACCCCAAAGTTAGCAGGAGGAAAGAAATCATAAAAATCAGATCAGAAATAAATGAAAAAGAAATGAAGGAAACGATAGCAAAGATCAATAAAACTAAAAGCTGGTTCTTTGAAAGGATAAACAAAATTGATAAACCATTAGCCAGACTCATCAAGAAAAAAAGGGAGAAGACTCAAATCAATAGAATTAGAAATGAAAAAGGAGAAGTAACGACTGACACTGCAGAAATACAAAAGATCATGAGAGATTACTACAAGCAACTCTATGCCAATAAAATGGACAACCTGGAAGAAATGGACAAATTCTTAGAAAGGCACAACCTGCCAAGACTGAATCAGGAAGAAATAGAAAATATGAACAGACCAATCACAAGCACTGAAATTGAAACTGTGATTAAAAATCTTCCAACAAACAAAAGCCCAGGACCAGATGGCTTCACAGGCGAATTCTATCAAACATTTAGAGAAGAGCTATCACCTATCCTTCTCAGACTCTTCCAAAATATAGCAGAGGGAGGAACACTCCCCAAGTCATTCTACGAGGCCACCATCACCCTGATACCAAAACCAGACAAGGATGTCACAAAGAAAGAAAACTACAGGCCAATATCACTGATGAACATAGATGCAAAGATCCTCAACAAAATACTAGCAAACAGAATCCAACAGCACATTAAACGGATCATACACCATGATCAAGTGGGGTTTATTCCAGGAATGTAAGGATTCTTCAATATACGCAAATCAATCAACGTGATACACCATATTAACAAATTGAAGGAGAAAAACCATATGATCATCTCAATAGATGCAGAGAAAGCTTTCAACAAAATTCAACACCCATTTATGATAAAAACCCTCCAGAAAGTAGGCATAGAGGGAACTTTCCTCAACATAATAAAGGCCATATATGACAAACCCACAGCCAACATCGTCCTCAATGGTGAAAAACTGAAAGCATTTCCACTAAGATCAGGAACAAGACAAGGTTGCCCACTCTCACCACTCTTATTCAACATAGTTTTGGAAGTTTTAGCCACAGCAATCAGAGAAGAAAAGGAAATAAAAGGAATCCAAATCGGAAAAGAAGAAGTAAAGCTGTCACTGTTTGCAGATGACATGATACTATACATAGAGAATCCTAAAGATGCTACCAGAAAACTACTAGAGCTAATCAATGAATTTGGTAAAGTAGCAGGATACAAAATTAATGCACAGAAATCTCTGGCATTCCTATACACTAAGGATGAAAAATCTGAAAGTGAAATCAAGAAAACACTCCCATTTACCACTGCAACAAAAAGAATAAAATACCTAGGAATAAACCTACCTAAGGAGACAAAAGACCTGTATGCAGAAAATTATAAGACACTGATGAAAGAAATTAAAAATGATACAAATAGATGGAGAGATATACCATGTTCTTGGATTGGAAGAATCAACATTGTGAAAATGACTCTACTACCCAAAGCAATCTACAGATTCAATGCAATCCCTATGAAACTACCACTGGCATTTTTCACAGAACTAGAACAAAAAATCTCACAATTTGTATGGAAACACAAAAGACCCCGAATAGCCAAAGCAATCTTGAGAACGAAAAATGGAGCTGGAGGAATCAGGCTTCCTGACTTCAGACTATACTACAAAGCTTCAGTAATCAAGACAGTATGGTACTGGCACAAAAACAGAAATATAGATCAATGGAACAGGATAGAAAGCCCAGAGATAAACCCACGCACATATGGTCACCTTATCTTTGACAAAGGAGGCAGAAATGTACAGTGGAGAAAGGACAGCCTATTCAATAAGTGGTGCTGGGAAAACTGGACAGCTACATGTAAAAGTATGAGATTAGATCACTCCCTAACACCATACACAAAAATAAGCTCAAAATGGATTAAAGACCTAAATGTAAGGCCAGAAACTATCAAACTCTTAGAGGAAAACATAGGCAGAACACTCTATGACATAAATCACAGCAAGATCCTTTTTGACCCACCTCCTAGAGAAATGGAAATAAAAACAAAAGTAAACAAATGGGACCTAATGAAACTTAAAAGCTTTTGCGCAGCAAAGGAAACCATAAAGAAGACCAAAAGACAACCCTCAGAATGGGAGAAAATATTTGCAAATGAAGCAACTGACAAAGGATTAATCTCCAAAATTTATAAGCAGCTCATGCAGCTTAATAACAAAAGAACAAACAACCCAATCCAAAAATGGGCAGAAGACCTAAATAGACATTTCTCCAAAGAAGATATACAGAGTGCCAACAAACACATGAAAGAATGCTCAACATCACTAATCATTAGAGAAATGCAAATCAAAACTACAATGAGATATCATCTCACACCAGTCAGAATGGCCATCATCAAAAAATCTAGAAACAATAAATGCTGGAGAGGGTGTGGAGAAAAGGGAACCCTCTTGCAGTGTTGGTGGGAATGTAAATTGATACAGCCACTGTGGAGAACAGTATGGAGGTTCCTTAAAAAGCTACAAATAGAACTACCATATGACCCAGCAATCCCACTACTGGGCATATACCCTGAGAAAACCATAATTCAAAAAGAGTCATGTACCAAACTGTTCATTGCAGCTCTATTTACAATAGCCCAGAGATGGAAACAACCTAAGTGTCCATCATCGGATAAATGGATAAAGAAGATGTGGCACATATATACAATGGAATATTACTCAGCCATAAAAAGAGACGAAATTGAGCTATTTGTAATGAGGTGGATAGACCTAGAGTCTGTCATACAGAGTGAAGTAAGTCAGAAAGAGAGAGACAAATACCGTATGCTAACACATATATATGGAATTTAAGAAAAAAAAATGTCATGAAAAACCTAGGGGTGAAACAGGAATAAAGACACAGACTTACTAGAGAATGGACTTGAGGCTATGGGGAGGGGGAAGGGTAAACGGTGACAAAGCAATAAAGAGGCATGGACATGTATACACTACCAAACGTAAGGTAGATAGCTAGTGGGAAGCAGCCGCATAGCACAGGGAGATCAGCTCGGTGCTTTGTGACCGCCTGGAGGGGTGGGATAGGGAGGGTGGGAGGGAGGGTGACGCAAGCGGGAAGAGATATGGGAACATATGTATATGTATAACTGATTCATTTTGTTGTGAAGCTGAAACTAACATACCATTGTAAAGCAATTATGCTCCAAAAAAGATGTTTAAAAAAAAAAAAAAAGAATGATCTATAAGATTTCATTCAGCTCTGAAATTCCACAGTTTTATTATTTTAGATAAAAGTAATGGAAGGCAGAATATAAGTACCCAGAATAACAGATGACTTTAAGAGAAAGAGAGGTCACACACATGTGTGGTTGCAGGATAAAGTCTTCATGGGAAAAGTAACATTTAAGGGCTTGCAGGACTTTAAAAATCAATGGGGACAGTGAAGGAGCACAGTTAGGTGAGGCTGGGCGTACTTAGGGCCAGGGAGTGATTCAATTTTTCTGGAACAAAGGGTTAACATGGACAATTGGTAGGTAAACTCAGAAAGACAGGTTAGAGCTATACTGTTCATGGCCTTGAATAGCAAGCTGACGAGTTTGTACTTACTTCTGCAGATTTAATCTTTCTAAAGCATTTCTCCACGCGTTAGAAAGAGTAGTCTGCATAGCCCTATACAGAACTGCTTTATGTAGGGAGAGGGGGTGGGCAGATAAGTCTGTAGGTTATTTAAAGTGTCTAGGTGAGAAATAGTGAGTATCTAAATAGGAAGGTTGAGAGTGAAGATGCTCTGAGAGAGGGCTGTGGGTACCAGAGGAAAAGCCCAGCATCTTGCCCATTACATCTCTCTCTCTCTTTTTATAACAGGAAGCCAGTCAAATTATATGCCAAGTTTATATATTCTACAGTAAATGCTAGTCTTCAAAATTTCCCCCAAACTTTCTATTGAAATGAATTTACTCCAAATCCAGGCTTTAGCAAAGACAGAGGTCCTTGTCGTCGTAATTAGCCTTGACAGTATCACTACAGTCATGAGAAGCTCAAATTGACTTATCACTAAGAGCTGTGACCACCCATTAGAAGCACTTCACTGGTCATTCACCTTTCAGCAGGCTGAACTGTCTTCCCAGCTGGTTGAGCACAATCTAATCTCTTGATAACTGAATGAAGTCTTCTAGACCATCAGCAAAGGAAGATAGAATCTAGGCTTTCAGTGCTGTAAGGAATTTAGAGATCATCGTGTTCACTCTTATCTTATGAATGAGGAAACCAGGTCAAGAGGTCCAGCTAATCAGTGGTGGGACGGAGCCCAGCTCTCCTCATCGTGCTCAGCTGATGCTCTTTGTATGATACTGTTAGCAAGCAGGCACATTCATGTCTGTTCACATGTTTAAGTCAATATTCTCAACCATACGATCTTCAATCAGACTATATCTGAGACACAGAACAGCAGGTAGTATGGTAAGGCTAGTATGGGGTAGATCTAGGTGATCAGAAGAGGAAGCTGTAAACATTGGCTGGTCCCTAATTCTCCAGGACCCAGAATGACAAGCCATGGGATCTGACATCCTTTGAAACAGAAAATGTGAAATCATGAGATAATGGAAGGTTTTTTACAGCTGTGGTTTATTTTAAAGTACTATATTATCTTAAATTCTATTCAAAATTGGGAGGAAGTACATGTCACATAACTAGGAAAGACTAAATTTTCTGAAAACTGCCACAGAGTTTTTTCAAAACTTCAAAACTGAGAGAAGTTTCTGTTTATTATAGTGACATTTCCAAAATTATACACATCGCTGTGAATCAGTCTTTTGGATATATTTATCTCTTTCCTCTCTGTGTCAGATTTCCTTGAACTGAGAAAGTTATCATTTTATTCAGTTATTTCTGTAACCATTATTAGTTAAATATTTTAGTGAAATTCAAAAGAAAATGTTATACATACTAAGCTATGACACATTAATTCTACCAAAATCTCTGAATAGTACTGATTCAGTTAAAATGTAAATGTCATACACGTGCAATTCCCAACGCAAATGGAGGTGTGATCTAAGGGCTGTAATGGATCTTGAGCTGTGTCGTGGTTCCAAGAAGAAGTTATAAAGAATAAGTTGCTTTCCCTCAAGTCCTGCCTCTCTCCCTCATTCACAACGTGGGTGCTTCACAAAGACACACATGAAGGGCCTGCAGAAAAGTGGAAATTGCCTCACCAGCCAGGTCAGCCTAGCCAACCCGAGAGGTTACAGATATGGCAGCTGGAATATCCACACATCTGACTCACAGAGTAGATAATGAAAACATTCATTAAAATTACAAATAAAAACCAAGGAGACAAATATACAAAAATAACAGCTCCCATCGTTCAAAAAATGCCTTTTGAGTAACGATCACATCTCAGACAATGCGCTGGGCACCAGACAATCACAGTTCCCATCCTTATGGATCTTCAGATCTAGTTGAGGAGATAGGCAATAATATAAGCACATAATCACATACACAAACATAATCATCATTTGAGATAAATATTACAAAGGATTTGATGACGGTTCTGTGATGGAGAGTAATAAAAGAATGGACCTAGTTAGGTATGGTGTTCAGGAAAGATCTCTCTGAGAGATGACATTTAAAATAAGACCTGGGGGGCTTCCCTGGTGGCCCAGTGGTTGAGAGTCCGCCTGCCGATGCAGGGGACGCAGGTTTGTGCCCTGGGCCGGGAGGATCCCACATGCCACGGAGCGACTGGGCCTGTGGGCCATGGCTGCTGAGCCTGCGCGTCCGGAGCCTGTGCTCCGCAACGGGAGAGGCCACAGCAGTGAGAGGCCCGCGTACCGCAAAAAAAATTTTTTAAATAATAAAAAAATAAAATAAGACCTGAAGGATGAAGAGGAAGTACCAACTACAAAGGCCCAAGGAGGAAAAAGGGCTTGGCCTGTTTCAGAAACTTCGTATGATCAATGTCTAATAAAGGATTAACTCAGCAAGCCTGGGTTGTCCAAACTCGTCACAGTACAAAGAAAAGTTTGCCCTTTGACCAGCTCCTGGCTTTAACCTCTAAGCCCTTGGAACTACCTGCCTAATAAGAGTGTCACTGTTTAGCTGGGGTTGTGGTCCCCAGATAGTTTATGTCAACAATGTGATTGATGGTGGGGTCCTTGGGCCATGTGGTATCAGTCTTGCCTCTAAAGAGGCTGGAGGCTGAGTAACTAACGTCTGCCACATGGTACTCCATGCCTGTGCGACTGACTTCCAGTAAAAACCCTGGACACCAAAGCTAACCTGAGCTTCCCTGGTTGGCAATATTCCACATGTGTTGTCACACACGTACATCACTGCTAGGAGAATTAAGTGCTATTCAAATGACTCCACGGGGAGAGAACAACTGGAAATTCATGACTGGGTTCTCCTAGACTCCAACCTATATACCTTTTTCCTTTGCTAATTTTAATAACATTTCCCAAAGATCTCCATGGCTGCTGCTTGGAGAAAGGATTAGAGTGGGTAAGGGTGGAGGTAGGAAAATCAAGCAGCTGTCCACGAGGGGGATGATGGGGACTTAGACTGGGCTGGGGTGGGAAAGGTTGACGAAGCTGGAGAGAAATGACAGATTTGAGATATATACTAGATAAGGAGGAAGCAGAATTTGGTGTTGGGTTGTATTTCAAGAGGGGTGGAGAAGACAAACCACAGATAATTATTAGGTTTCTGTCTTAAATAACTGCATATATGATGGTGTCACTGAAATGGAGAAGACTGGAGAAAGAAAAGACCCAAAGTTCAGGTTTAGACAGGTTAAGTGTGAGATGCCTGTGAGACATCTAAGTTGGGAGGACCAAAGATATAAATTAGAGAGGTGAAAGCAGATAGACAGACAGATAATATTTAAAGCCACAATAATGGATACAATTTCTTAGAGAGAATGTATGCAAAAAAAAAGAGAAAGGGCGCAGAACCAATCCTGGAGGACCCACAACGTTCAGAGATCAGGAAGAGGATGAAGAGAAGCTTATTATGTACCAGGCTCAGCACTACATGCTTTCCATGAACTAACTAAGCCAATCCTCACAAAGACTCTAAGAGGTAATTATTACTACACCCACGCCCCGTTTTTTGGAAATTATTAAGCTAGACCTAATTCTTTTTTGAAATTATAAATTATTCAATTTATTTAAAGTAAAACATAAAAATTAAAAAAAAAACAAAATGAATTCACGAATTTCTCCCAACCTCCCCATCCCCTGACTCTGGCAACCACCAATCTGTTTTCTGTGTCCCTAAGCTTGTTTTTTTGTTTTAGATTTCTCATATAAAAGAAATGTTATAATGTTAATCTTTCCCTGTCTGACTTATTTCACTTAGAATAATGCCCTGACGGGCTTCCCCAGTGGCGCAGTGCTTAAGAATCCACCTGCCAATGCAAGGAACACGGGTTTGAGCCCTGGTCCGGGAAGATCCCACATGCCGTGGAGCAACTAAGCCAGTGTGCCACAACCACTGAGCCTGCGCTCTGGAGCCCGCGAGCCACAACTACTGAGGTCGCATGCCACAATTACTGAAGCCCACGCGCCTAGAGCCCGTGCTCTGCAACAAGAGAAGCCACCGCAATGAGAAGCCCGCGCACCACAACAAAGAGTAGCCCCCGCTCACCGCAACAAGGGAAAGCCCGCGCACAGCAACGTAAACCCAATGCAGCCAAAAATGAATAAATAAATAAATTTTTTAAAAAGAATAATGCCCCTGAGCCCCATCCATGCTATTGCAAATGGCAAGATTTCATTCTTTTTAACGGCTGAGTGATATTGCATATTGTAAACTATTATATGGCACAATTTCTTTACCCATTCACCTGTCAGTAGGCACTTCAGTCGTTTCCATATCTTGGCTGTCGTAATTAATGCTGCAATGAACATGGGGTTGCACATATCTTTTCAAGTTAGTTTTGTATTTTCTTTGAATAAATAGCTAGAAGTGGAATTGCTAGTAGTTCTACTTTTAATATTTTTAGGATCCTCTATACTGCTTTCTATAGTGGCTGCACCAATTTACATTCCCACCAACAGTGCACAAGCTTTCCCTTTTCTCCACATCCTCACCAACATTTTTTATTTCTTGACTTTTTGATAATCACCATTGTAACAGGTATGAACGGACATCTCATTGTGATTTTGATTTCTATTTCTGTGATGATTAACAATGTTGAGCATTTTTTCATGTACCTGTTGGCCATCTGTATGTCTTCTTTGGAAAAATTTCTATTCAGATCTTCTGCCTATTTTTAAAATCAGATTGTTTTTGTTTTGTTTTGTTTTGTTTATGCTATTGAGTTGTATGAGTTCTTTATATATTTTGGATATTTGCCCCTTATCAGACATATGATTTGCAAATATAATATTTTCTCCCATTCAGGGGTTATCTTTTCATTTTGTCAATGTTTCCTTTGCTCTGCAGAAGTTATTTAGTTTGATATAGTCCCACTTGTTTATTTTTCCTTTTGGTGTTAGATTGAAAAACAATCATTGCCAAGACCTATGCCAAGGAGCTTATCATATATGTTTTCTTCTCAGAGTTTTATGGTTTCAGGTTATACATTTTTTTTTTGCGGTACACGGGCCTCTCACTGTTGTGGCCTCTCCCGTTGAGGAGCACAGGCTCCGGATGCGCAGGCTCAGCGGCCATGGCTCACGGGCCCAGCCGCTCCGCAGTATGTGGGATCTTCCCAGACCAGGGCACGAACCCGTGTCCCCTGCATCGGCAGGCGGACTCTCAACCACTGTGCCACGAGGGAAGCCCTGAGTCTTCTTTAATTTCTTTCATCAATGTCTTATAGCTTTCAGGTCTTTCACCTCCTTTCGCTTCTTCTATTTTATTCCTTGTGATGCAAGTATCAACAGGATTGTTTTCTTAATTTCTTTTTCTGATAATTAGTTATTAATGTATAGAAATGTAACAAATTTTTATGTACTGATTTGTATCCTGAAAATTTACTGAATATTTTATTAGTTCTACCAGTTTTTGATGGAGTCTTTAGGATTTTCTATATATCATTTCATCTGCAAATTGTGATCATTTTACTACTTCCTTTCTGATTTGGATACCTTTTATTTCTTTTTCTTGCCTAGTTATTGTGGTTAGGACTTCCAATACTATGTTGAACAAAAGTGGCAAGGGTGGACATCCTTATCTTGCTCCTATCTTAAAGGAAAAGTTGAAAGGTTTTTACAATTGAGGATGCTGTTAGCTGTGGAATTGTCATATACGGCCTTTATTATGTTGAGGTATGTTCCTATACCCACTTTGTTGAGGGTTTTATGATAAACAGATGTTGAATTTTATCAAATGCTTTCTCTGCATCCACTGAGATGGTCATATGATTTTTATTCTTCATTTTGTTAAGTAGTGTATCACACTGACTGATTTGCAGATGTTGAACCATCCCTGCATTCCTGGGACAATTCCCTTTTGAACATGGTGTATGATCCTTTTAATGTATTGTTGAATTCAGTTTGATAGTATTTTGTTGAGGATTTCTGCACCTATGTTCATCAGGCATATTGCCTGTAATTTTCTTTTCTCATAGCGTCTTTGTCTGGTTTCGGTAACAGGGTAAGCTGGCCTTGTAAAATGAGTTTGGAAGAGTTACCTTCTGTTCTATTTCTTGGAACAGTTTGAGAAAGATTAGTATTAATTCTTCTTTGAATGTCTCATAAAACTCACCAGTAAGGGGACTTACCTGGTGGCACAGTGGTTAAGAATCTGCCTGCCAATGCAGGGGACACAGGTTCGGTCCCTGGACAGGGGAAGATCACACATGCCACAGAGCAACTAAGCCCATGTGCCACAACTACTGAAGCCCATGCACCCTAAAGCCCGCATGCCACAGCTACTGAGCCCAAGTACCACAACTACTGAAGCCTGCATGCTCTAGGGCCTGCGTGACGCAACTACTGAGCCTGCGTGCTGCAACTACTGAAGCCTGCATGCCTAGAGCCCATGCTCCACAACAAGAGAACCCACTGCAAAGAGAAGCCTGTTCACTGCAACAAAGGGTAGCCCCTGCTCGCTGAAACTAGAGAAAGCCCGCGCACAACACAAAGATGCAACACAGCCCAAAAAAAAAAAATTCACCAGTGAGGCTATCTGGTCCTGGACTTTTGTTTCCTGGGAGGTTTTTGATTATTGATCTTACTAGCAATTGGTCTGTTCAGGTTTTCTATTTCATCATGATTCAGTCTTGGTAGGTTGTACGTTTCTAGGAATTTATCCATTTCTTCTAGGGTGTCCAACTGTTGGTGTATAATCATTCATAGTAGTCTCTTATGACCCTCTGTATTTCTGTGGTATCAGCTGCAATGATAACAACTCTTTGTGATTTTATTTAAGTCTTCTCTCTCTTTTTTCTTGGTGACCCTAGCTAAAAGTTTGTCAATTTTGTTTATCTTTTCAAAGAGCCAGCTCTTAATTTCATTGATATTTTCTAATTTAGTTTTTGTTTGTTTGTTTGTTTGTTTTGCGGTACGCGGGCCTCTCACTGCCGTGGCCTCTCCTGTTGGGGAGCACAGGCTCCGGACGCACAGGCTCAGCAGCCATGGCTCATAGGCCAGTCCCTCTGTGGCATGTGGGATCCTCCTGGACTGGGGCACGAACCCGTGTCCCCTGCATCGGCAGGTGGACGCTCAACCACTGCACCACCAGGGAAGTCTCTCTTTTAGTTTTGATTTCATTTATTTCTGCTCTAATCTTTGTTATTTCCTTCCTTCTACAGGCATACCTCAGAAATATTGTGGGTTTAGTTCCAGACCACTATAGTAAACTGAATCACGTGAATTTTTTGTTTTCCCAGTAAACATAAGTTATGTTTACACTATCCTGTAGTCCAAGTGTGCAATAGCATTATTTCTTAAAAAAAATGTATATACTTTAGTTAAAAAATATTTTATTGCTAAAAAAATGCTAACCATCATCTGTCAATGCAGGGTGGCCACAAACCTTCAACTTGTAAAAAATGCAGTACCTGCAAAGTGCAACAAAGTAAAGTGCAACAAAATGAGGTATGCCTGTACTAACTTTGAGCTTCCTTTCTTTTTCTGGCTCCCCGAGGTGTAAAGTTAGGTTGTTTATTTGAGACTTTTCTTGTTTCTTGAAACTGGCATTTATTGCTACAAACTTCCCTCTTAGAACTGCTTTTGCAGCATCCCATAAAGTTTGGTATGTTACATTTCCACTTTCGTTTGTCTCAAGGTAATTTTTTTATTTCCCTTTTGATTTCTTCTTTTATCCATTGGTTGTTCAGATAGTCCCATTTTTTAGAGGAGCAAATCGAGACTTATTAGAGAATTCAGATAACTTGCCTTAGGTATCTCAGTTTCTCTCTCTGTCTGTCTCTTTCTGTCTCTCTCTCTCACACACAACACACACACACACACACACACACACAATTATGTGGAAGAACCAGAATCCAAACATCTGGTTTCAACACCTATGTTCTTTTTGATTCTACTTCAATGTCATAGAAAGAAAGGAAAACAAAACCATAAAACAACAAAATAAACAACAAAACAGGCAAGGACTGAAAAAATTTCTAGTAGTTATAATTTCCAGGATCAGGAAAAATACATATTAAAAAAGTTATCAGTGAAGTAAAAAGTTTTCCCACTTGTGATTTGAAAGTCACAAAAGAAAAGATAAAATTGCACACAGAGAGGGCAGACAGCAGAAGCAAGAAGAACTACAGTCCTGCAGCCTGTGGAAGAAAAACCACTTTCACAGAAAGATAGACAAGATGAAAAGGCAGAGGGCTATGTACCGGATGAAGAAACAAGATAAAACCCCAGAAAAACAATTAAATGAAGTGGAGATAGGAAATCTTCCAGAAAAAGAATTCAGAATAATGATAGTGAGGATGATACAGCACCTTGGAAAAAGACTGTAGGCAAAGATCTAGAAGATGCAAGAAATGTTTAACAAAGACCTAGAAGAATTAAAGAACAAACACCTGGAAGAATTAAAGAACAAACAAACAGAAATGAACAACACAATAACTGAAATGAAAAATACACTAGAAGGAATCAATAGCAGAATAACTGAGGCAGAAGAACAGATAAGTGACCTGGAAGACAGAATGGTGGAATTCACCGCCATGGAACAGAACAAAGAAAAAAGAATGAAAAGAAATGAAGACAGACTAAGAGACCTCTGGGACAACAATAAACGCAAGAACACAAGCATTATAGGGATCCCAGAAGGAGAAGAGAGAGAGAAAGGACCCGAGAAAATATTTGAAGAGATTATACTCGAAAACTTCCCTAACATGGGAAAGGAAATAGCCACCCAAGTCCAGGAAGCGCAGAGGGTCCCAGGCAGGATAAACCCAAGGAGAAACATGCTGAGACACATAGTAATCAAACTGACAAAAATTAAAGACAAAAAAAAATTATTGAAAGCAGCAAGGGAAAAATGACAAATAACACACAAGGGAACTCCCATAAGGTTAAGAGCTGATTTCTCAGCAGAAACTCTGCAAGCCAGAAGCCAGTGGCATGATATATTTAAAGTGAGGAAAGGGAAGAACCTACAACCAAGATTACTCTACCCAGCAAGGATCTGATTCAGATTCGATGGAGAAATCAAAAGCTTTAAAGACAAGCAAAAGCTAAGAGAATTCACCACCACCAAACCAGCTCTACAACAAATGCTAAAGGAACTTCTCTAAGTGGGAAATACGAGAGAAGAAAAGGACCTACAAAAACAAACCCAAAACAATTAAGAAAATGGTAATAGGAACATACATATGGATAATTACCTTAAATGTGAATGGATTAAATGCTCCAACCAAAAGATGCAGACTTGCTGAACGGATACAAAAACAAGACCCATATATATGCTGTCTACAAGAGACCCACTTCAGACCTAGGGACACATACAGACTGAAAGTGAGGGGATGGAAAAAGATATTCCATGCAAATAGAAATCAAAAGGAAGCTGGAGTAGCAATACTCATATCAGATAAAATAGACTTTAAAATAAAGAATGTTGCAAGAGACAAGGAAGGACACTACATAATGATCAAAGGATCAATTGAAGAAGAAGATTTAACACTTATAAATATATATGCACCCAGCATAGGAGCACCTCAGTACATAAGGCAACTGCTAACAGCTATAAAAGAGGAAATCGACAGTAACACAGTAATAGTGGGGGACTTTTAACACCTCACACCAATGGACAGATCATGCAAACAGAAAATTAATAAGGAAACAGAAGCTTTAAATGACACAATAGACCAGATATATTTAATTGATATTTATAGGACATTCCATCCAGAAAGAGCAGATTACACTCTCTTCTCAAGTGTGCATGGAGCATTCTTCAGGATAGATCACATGTTGGGTCACAAGTCAAGCCTCAGTAAATTTAAGAAAACTGAAATCATATCAAGCATCTTTTCTGACCACACGCTATGAGATTAGAAATCAATTACAGGGAAAATACTGTAAAAAACACAAACACATGGAGGCTAAACAATACGTTACTAAATAACCAAGAGATCACTGAAGAAATCAAAGAGGAAATCAAAAAATACCTAGAGACCAATTACAATGAAAACACGATGATCCAAAACCTTTGGGATGCAGCAAAAGCAGTTCTAAGAGGGAAGTTTATAGCTATACAAGCCTACCTCAAGAAACAGGAAAAATCTCAAATAAACAATCTAACCTTACACCTAAAGGAACTAGAGAAAGAAGAACAAACAGAACCGAAAGTTAGTAGAAGGAAAGAAATCATAAAGATCAGAGCACAAATAAATGAAATAGAAACAAAGAAAACAATAGCAAAGATCAATAAAACTAAAAGCTGGCTCTTTGAGAAGATAAACAAAATTGACAAACCATTAGCCAGACTCATCAAGAAAAAAAGGGAGAGGACTCAAATCAATAAAATTAGAAATGAAAGAGGAGAAGTTACAACAAACACCGCAGAAATACGAAGCATCCTAAGAGACTACTACAAGCAACTCTATGCCAATAAAATGGACAACCTGGAAGAAATGGACAAATTCTTAGAAAGGTATAATCTTCCAAGACTGAACCAGGAAGAAATAGAAAATATGAACAAACCAATCACAAGTAATGAAATTGAAACCGTGATTAAAAATCTTCCAACAAACAAAAATACAGGAACAGGTGGCTGCACAGGTGAATTCTATCAAACATTTAGAGAAGAGCTAACACCCATCCTTCTCAAACTCTTCCAAAAAATTGCGGAGGAAGGAACACTCCTAAACTCATTCTATGAGGCCACCATCACCCTGATACCAAAACCAGACAAAGATACTACAAAAAAAGATAATTAGAGACCAATATCACTGTTGAATATATGCAAAAATACTAGCAAACAAAATACTAGCAAACAGAATCCAACAGCACATTAAAAGGATCATACACCATGATCAAGTGGGATTTATCCCAGGGATGCAAGGATTCTTCAGTATACACAAATCAATCAATGTGACACACCATATTAACAAATTTAAGAATAAAAACCATATGATCATCTCAATACATGCAGAAAAAGCTTTTGCCAAAATTCAATACCTATTTATGATAAAAACTCTCCAGAAAGTGGGCATAGAGGGAACCGACCTGAACATAATAAAGGCCATATATGACAAACCCACAGCAAACATCATTCTCAATGGTGAAAAACTGAAAGCATTTCCTCTAAGATCAGGAACAAGACAAGGATGTCCACTCTCACCACTATTGTTTAACATAGTTTTGGAAGTCCTAGCCACAGTAATCAGAAAAGAAAAAGAAATAAAAGGAATACAAATTGGAAAAGAAGTAAAACTGTCACTGTTTGTAGATGACATGATACTATACATAGAGAATGCTAAAGATGCCACCAGAAAACTACTAGAGCTAATCAATGAATTTGGTAAAGTAGCAGGATACAAAACTAATGCACAGAAATCTCTTGCATTCCTATACATTAATGAGGAAAAATCTGAAAGAGAAATTAAGGAAACACTCCCATTTACCACTGCAACAAAAAGAATAAAATACCTAGGAATAAACCTACCTAGGGAGACAAAAGACCTGTATGCAGAAAAGTATAAGACACTGATGAAAAAAATTAAAGATGATACAGACAGATGGAGAGACATACCATGTTCTTGGATTGGAAGAAGGAATATTGTGAAAATGACTATACTACCCAAAGCAATCTACAGATTCAATGCAATCGCTATCAAATTACCAATGGCATTTTTTACAGAACTAGAACAAAAAATCTTAAAATTTGTATGGAAACACAAAAGACCCCGAATAGCTAAAGTAGTCTTGAGGGAAAGAAACAGAGCTGGAGGAATCAGACTCCCTGACTTCAGACTATACTACAAAGCTACAGTAATCAAGACAATATGGTACTGGCACAAAACCAGACATATAGGTCAATGGAGCAGGATAGAAAGCCCAGATATAAACCCACGCACCTATGGTCAACTAATCTATGACAAAGGAGGCAAGGATATACAATGGAGAAAAGACAGTCTCTTCAATAAGTGGTGCTGGGAAAATTGGACAGCTACATGTAAAAGAATGAAATTAGAACACTCCCTAACACCATACACAAAAATAAACTCAAAATGGATTAGAGACCTAATTGTAAGACTAGACACTATAAAACTCTTAGAGGAAAACATAGGAAGAACACTCTTTGACATAAATCACAGCAAGATCTTTTTTGATTCACCTCCTAGAGTAATGAAAATAAAAACAAACATAAACAAATGGGACCTAATGAAACTTAAAAGCTTTTGCACAGCAAAGGAAACCATAAAGAAGATGAAAAGAGAACCCTCAGAATGGGAGAAAGTATTTGCAAATGAATCAACAAAGGATTAATCTCCAAAATATATAAACAGCTCATGCAGCTCAATATTAACAAAACAAAAAACCCAATCAAAAAATGGGCAGAAGACCTAAATGGACATTTCTCCAAAGAAGACATACAGATGTCCAAGAAGCACATGTAAAGCTGCTCAACATCACTAATTATTAGAGAAATGCAAATGAAAACTACAATGAGGTATCACCTCACACCAGTCAGAATGGGCATCATCAGAAAATCTACAAACAACAAATGCTGGAGAGGGTGTGGAGAAAAGAGAACCCTCTTTCACTCTTGGTGGAAATGTAAATTGATACAGCCACTATGGAGAACAGTATGGAGGTCCCTTAAAAAAACAAAAATAGAACTATCATATGATCCAGCAATCCCACTACTGGGCATGTACCCTGAGAAAACCATAATTCAAAAAGATACATGCACCCCAGTGTTCACTGCAGCACTACTTACAATAGCCAGGTCATGGAAGCAAGCTAAATGCCCATCGACAGACAAATGGATAAAGAAGATGTGGTACATATATACAATGGAATATTACTCAGACATAAAAAGGAACGAAACTGGGTCATTTGTAGAGACGTGGGTGGATCTAGAGACTGTCATACGGAGTGAAGTAAGTCAGAAAGAGAAAAACAAATATCGTATATTAACGCATATGTGTGGAACCTAGAAAAATGGTACAGATGAACCGGTTTGCAAGGCAGAAATAGAGACACAGATGTAGAGAACAAACATATGGACACCAAGCGGGGAAAGCGGCGGGAGGTGGTGGTGGTGGTGTGATGAATTGGGAGATTGGGATTGACATGTATATAGTAATATGTATAAAATGGATAACTAATAAGAACCTGCTGTATAAAAAAATAAATAAATAAATAAAATTGCACACATTTCTGACAACTCACTGAATAAAACATAACACCATAAAATATTGCTCCCCTGACATTTCACGCAGAATTCAATCCAAGCTTTTTTTTTCATCCAGAAAATCAAGGTAGTAGTATGAAAATTACACCTGATAATGAACTCAAAAGTGCTTTGCAAAGTGTTATAGATACTGGCCATTATTATTTTCTTAAAATCTTTAGAGAATGGGCAAAATCACATTTTCTTTAGGTGGATGATATACGGAATAAAACAGGAGGGCGTTTTCCCCTTACTTTAAGCAGCAGAAAGAGGTATGAAGAAGGAATCCAAAATGTGATTTTCCAGCATGGGGGGATGGTATTAGGTGTGCGCTACTGAAGAGAGCACACAGTCTGTATCTGCATAATGGCGTTTCTTTGTATTAAATGTATTACTATCATTTCTCTTTGTAGAGAAAAGAAAGTTGAAGGTGTCTATCTTCAAGAAGATGTCTAGGGGGCTTCCCTGGTGGCGCAGTGGTTGAGGGTCCACCTGCCGATACAGGGCATGTGGGTTTGTGCCCCGGTCCGGGAGGATCCCACATGCCGCAGAGTGGCTGGGCCCGTGAGCCATGGCCGCTGAGCCTGCGCATCCGGAGCCTGTGCTCCGCAACGGGAGAGGCCACAGCAGTGAAAGGCCCGTGTACCGCAAGAAAAAAAAAAAAAAAAGATGTCTAAAAAAGATGACGACGTCTAAAAAATAATCTTGAAAAGGAACACATCTTTCTGATTTTATGTAAAAAATAAATAGAGATAGCAGTCCTGGTAGCGAAGCTGTGGAAAAATAGGGAAGGATGAGGGATGCTAAACTCTCTCCACCTGGACACAGTGAGCCATTTCCCTTCTCTCCAAGCACACACAACTCCACCCTCCTTACTCACCGTGGTAACCAGTTTATTTTCACAGTTTGGCAGCTGGTTAGGAGGGGAAAGTTTTACTGTGTTTAATGATTAGCTTGATGGGAGGCAACTAGTCTGTTTTGACTGGGGCCATGGTTGCTTTTTTTAGTTGCATAAAACATAATCATCTGGATGGAACTAAGTCTCGGCCTAGGACAAACTCAGTCTTACAATCTGTAAATACCCATAAAGCCAGGAATGTTTTCAGAACAAATTTACCTATGTTAATTTCCACAGTGGTAAATCTAATTGACTTTAGTGAATATCCGTTGAGGACTTTCTCTGTGCCAGGGCATCTTAGGTTCTGAAGATATAACGGTGAATAACATATCTCCCCCCAAATAATCTGATGATTTTCCTCTATAATGTTATTTACAATGTTGATTGTTTTAAAAATTTCTATTTGGGAATACCATAGATATGTTTTTCATAAATATGTTTGATACATTTACTTTAACTTTTTAATGGTAATATGAAGGACAAGCAATAGGTATTTTACAGGTTTTCTCTTCTTTCCTCCAACCTGCTCCCCCTGCCGTTTCCCCATCTCAGTTCATGACAACTTCATCCTCCCCGTTGTTGCAGTTAAAGCCTGGAGACGTCCTCGTCAAGCCCGCACCAGCATCTATCCACATCTTACCATCTCTCCTGCAACTACTCTGGTTCCTCTCGTTTGGATGCTCACAGCTGCCACATCATGGACCTCCCTGATCCTTCCTATCCCCCTCCATCCAACTCTCAGCACAGCAACTCAAGTATCACATGCAAAAGTGGGTCAGATCACAGCAACACATCCCTTTGTCAGTACCCTCCGGTCGTGTCCCAGCTCATGTGGCGTGAATGTCAGTCCTACAAGGTTCTTCCAGACTTGTTCCCCTGTGTCGTCCCCCCACTTCTTCATTTGCCCTTTTCCTCTGTTCTTGGCACTTCCGCCTCCCTGGCCCCTGTGATGCCTACTGACTGCTGAGGGCACTGCCTTGGGCTTTTGTCTTTGCCGTTTCCTCTGCCCGTTTTCACTGGTTTGTGTCCACAGCCTTTCCTGATCACCCTGCTTAAACTTGGCAATCCCCCAACACGTCCACAACTGTCTCCCTGTGTTATTTTTTCCATAGCAGTTATCGTTTTCTAACATACTGTGCTTTTCTTGTTTATTTTGTCTATTTCTCTCCACTGAAAAGCAGTTATCAGGTGGGTAGGAATTTTTGTTTTGCTTATTGCCGTATTCCCAGGACCCAAAACAGCGACTGCCACGTCGTAGGTATGCAATAAAGACTTGTTACATGAATGAGTGTCATAATGAGAGATGCTTTTTCTGTTACAAGTCAGAAAAGGTAGTCTAGGCTTTGAAATAACAGATTCTCCAGAAGTGCTGTCTGTGCTATAAAAGGTTATGTGATGCAGGGGGCATCTGGCGTTGTCCCTCGGCAATGAGGGACATTGCATTAATCAAACCAAAGATGACGGAAAGGGTTAGAGTTATGGATGGGAGAAGTGACAGGTGTTTGTAGATGCCATCTCTGGGTGTGATAATGGCACTCGATCCTCAAGCACAGAAACAAATGAAGCCTGTCTGACCTCGAACCCACCCTAGCACGAAATGTGGGAGGGCTTTTCCTCAGACGCCAATCACTTTACCTGTACCTGATCCCTGGGCCGGCCCTGCAGAGTCCCCTGGGCAGATTTCATCTGGGAGGAAGCTGCAGAGTAGCAGAGTCAGGAGGCAAAGCTGACACAGGGTGGGACAGGCGGCCGCTGGAAAGAGGGAGGTTGACACACCTCATCCCTATCTGCTGGGAACTTACAGCTTGGAAAGCCCAGGTGAGTCACATAATGCCTGCAGTGAAAATCAATTCCCCTTTTAACTAACCTAAATCACAGAACTGGATCTCATCAAAAGGCTAAAATGACCCAACGTTTGCATTCAAAGAGAATTTCATTGAAAGCAGGGCCCCACTGGAAGCACCACGGAGGAGGTCCTTTTATTTATGGAAAGAAAATCATAAGGAGGCAATGACGTTGCATGACAAACTGACGCACTGCAGTTGCTTTCTGGAAGTAATACGTTAAGATGTGTAAGGTCTTTGTTTATAAAATTAATAAAAATGCAGAAATATGAAAGCTATTAATTTGCCAGTGTGAAAATCATCCTTTCCAGTTGCCCTACCTTCCATCTTTCTCTACTACAATCCATCTTCTATGACTATTTTAACCTTAACCACAGTTCACCCCATATCATGTTACTCCCTTTCAAATACCTCCAGTGACTTTTCGTTGTTTAAAACACTGGTTAAAATGTTATGTTTAAGCAATAGAATTCTTTCTTAAAAAGAGTGTCATACTAAAATATAAAACAGATCCAAGCGGAAATTAAGTAGGGTGGGGTGGAAAAAGCCTAGAATCCAACTGATTCACTCTTATACCCATACCCCAGCCCCCAGTCCAACACGGCACACACATATTTGCAAGCATTACGGCTCAGTGGAGCTGTTTGCAAAACCCTGGCCTGAAAAATTAAGTAGCTTTTTTTTTTCACTCTGCTACTCAATATCTTCCACAAATGATGACCATTCCCAAATCACCTTCCCCTTATTCTCTGATTCTACATCCAGTATCCCATGTTAAACCAAAGCAATCTACTCACTGTTGCTTGGAATACTTCCCCACTTTCACTGTGCCATGTCTGGCACCATTAAACATTGGATTGGAATCAAGTGTCTTTTAGTCGTGAGCCTTGCGCAGGTTATAGGACCTCTAAAAGCCTTTGTTAATCCATCTACATCTGCAGGAGCTGAAAGCACAAGCCCCTAACTCGTAACAGTGTTACGAGCTAACCCATGAGAAGCAATGAGCACCCCACCTGGACTGCAGAAGTGTCCCATAAATGTTGGCTCTTATCCTATGTCCAGGGTCAGCCTCCACAGGGGGGAGACGCTCAGGTGGCCCAGCACTCCTGCCACTTTAGGGGAGACCTCTAGTACCCTCAAGATCATCTCTCTGAATATCCGTGCCCTGAAGAATAGCACACCAGACATTTCACCTTGGGCAGAAAGTGTCTGAAAATCGTACCTTCCTTGCTCACAGTTGGGCTCGTATTCTTAAACTGCGTCAACTATGAAAATCCCACTTACTTCTTCCTTAGTTTTTAAAGGTGAAATTCGGGAAGAAAGCAGAAACCCTCCAGGGACCCTCCTGCAGCCCTCCCTGCACTGTGCAAAGCAGGACAGACACGGACCGAGGAGGGGCCACACGCACAGTTCTCTGTGACTCCTGGGGACAGGGTGAGGTCTCCAGGGTTGCAGAATAAAATGTTTATTCGGGAGCACAAGGGGCACTGGCCGGGCTCAGGGGCCTGCAAATCCTCCACAGCAAAGCTGTCCAACCGGGGACACTGAATGGGTTCTAGGGTGACATTGATCCCCTTAGTTCTTGGGCAATCAGGTAGGGCCTGGGGGGCCTGGAGCCCTGGGCCATCATCCCCGTCCTTCAGCAGCCTCGGTTCACATCCTCCAATGTTATACAAAATGATCACTATCTATGTATTTTGTGGAGCAAGGATGTTGGGAGCTGTCCGTCTTCTCTCCCTCCTCCGCTGAGGTCTGTGCTGGTTGCCCTGCACTGGTTTCGGTCTTGGGGGAATGCTCTCCAGTGTTCTGTGTAGTCTGCTGTGGCCACGAGGGCCCTGGAAGCTGAGCCAAGTCAGCAGTGGCCTCAGGGGCCTTGGAGGACCCACAGTGGGTCATGATGCTCTGAGCTGGCCCGGAGATGCTGGGCTGGGCAGTAGCAGTGCTGCCAGGGCCCTTAGACCAGGCCCAGAGCCCCACGGATTGCCATGGAAGTGGTGGTATTAATAGTCAGGGTAGGGTTTTTAATCATTAAAAGTCTACTCTATGCAAAACAAAGAACTGGTTACTGGAGTCTCTGCCCTACAGAAAGAAGGACATCAAATTCTTGAGAGGCTTAGCATCATTGAAAAAGAAAAGGAAGAGCTGGAAAAGTCCAGCTCTTTACTTGGGTTTACAATAGAGACTTTTAGGAAAGGTCTTCGAGAAGAGGAATTTAAATATTTAGAAAAGCTGAACTGATGCCTGACATGATGAGAAAGATTCAGTCTTTAGAAGATGCATCAACACACAACCAATTTCAAGTAGCTGTCACTAAAACAGCCTTCAAAACACATCAGAAAAATGAAAAACTTCATACAGCACTAAAAGATGCTTTGGTTGAAAATGCTACTCCTCAAGGAAGTATAAGTTGCTTTCATAACAGATTGAGGTTGGAAGGAAGCATGAACAAATTTGTTAAATAGAACAAAATAGGAGAACACTGTAAAGTGCCCACAGGACAAGTTAAAATGACCAGAAAAGTCAAATTAAGCCTCTGGATGACCTCCTGCTAAAGAGGAGAGACTGGGTCCTCTTCATGAAGCAGCACGAATAGTGGGAACTTGTAATTGGATATAACGGAAGCATCAGAAAATGGAGACCTCATAGAACAGGGATCAAAAGCAGTTTTGAGGAAACCAATTGATATGTCTGAGTCAAATACATATAGATAGAAGAAAAAAGAAACCAGATGTACACCCAATTAACTGAAGGAAATAAAATAACCAATGAACTTAAAGATTATGTTAGAACTCTCCATACAGAGAAAGCTTTCCTGCAGTTAGAAAAAACACAGTTAGAGAGGGAAATGCAAAAAGTCTAGCAGAAACATTAGATCCTTTCTGATCCGCATTTTAAAAAAATGGAATGAATGAATTTTCATCAAATATCCAATTTAGAACTAATTTAACTCATAAAAATAGAGATGAATCTTTCCAAAATTGATACAAGACCATCCGTGCATGTGAAGAGCTGGACATCTATAAAATACAAGCCAAAATTCTTTCAGAAAAGTTCTAATGAATCACTATCTCTTATCAAAGCCAGTTTATTTCTCATGAAAGAAAAGCTCATGGTAATAGATTGAGAGCCCCGCTGGTTGAGAGAAATCTCAATAACTTAAGAAGAGGTGTACATTGGACAAAATTTATTGCAGAAGAAGTTAAACATTTTGAAAAGTATACTTACGTCCTTGATATCGGAAATGGGGCATTTGGCAGAAGCTTGCAAAGATCATCAAAGAATCCTCTGGATGGCCAGATCACCAAGAAAGAATGGGCATCTAATGATGATGGCACAGGAATTCAGGTCCAGCAGCCTGGGTGGACCAGATGTCCCAATGGGGCCGGAACTCTAGGGGGAGAAGCCCTCCATGGGGCCACCTCCATCCTGATACAGTAAGTCCTCAATGAGGCCAGAACTCCTCCTGGGGCTCCTTGTGCTGGCCCTTGGTACCTTCTTTTGAGTCAACCTTCCCACCTGAACGGGAGCCACAGGCTGGAGTGCTGGTTCTCCATTTTGTGATCCCATCAGTGGTCAGATGCTCCCCAGGGTTCCCAGGACATAGCTTCTCAAAAAAGAATCCCCTCTTCTTCCTCTGTTCTTAAAAGTGAGGACAGGGCTTCCCTGGTGGCGCAGTGGTTGGGCGTCCGCTTGCTGATGCAGGGGACACGGGTTCGTGCCCCAGTCCGGGAAAATCCCATATGCCGCGGAGCGGCTGGGCCCGTGAGCCATGGCCGCTGAGCCTGCGCGTCCGGAGCCTGTGCCCCGCAACGGGAGAGGCCACAACAGTGAGAGGCCCGCGTACCGCAAAAAAAAAAAAAAAAAAAAAGTGAGGACAAATCTCCCCAGGAATTGTCTAGGAATTCTCTCTCCACCGAGGGACTTCCCTGGCCTGAAAACATCCTCTACTGGCATCAAGAAATGTCCCTGCACCAAGCTCTGGATTTGGAGTTCCCTTCACACAACCTGAAAACAGAAGTGAGCCACCTTCCAAGTGGATCCCACCTTAATAAGCCTCCTTCTGAAGGTCCAGAACCTCATCAAGATGCTTTCTCCCCCCGAGACTAAAATAATTTTGATGTTCTTGCAAATTTGTATTGCAATCATTGTATTAAATGATTATGGCTCAAATGGAAGCTTGATGGGATTATAATTCTTCGAATAATGTTTTATCATTGTAGATTATCCAAGTGTGACTCTTGTAAGCTACGTCTATGTAATTCCATCTGTAAGTAGTATAATTACAGCATTTTTATTGTCGTTAACAAGTCCATTAAAATCATCCAGAAACACAGCAAGATTTTTAAATTTCTCTTAATATAATTTTGAATTTTTTCTCTTTTGGTTTTATTGCTATTATGTAATATTATACAATAGTTCAAATGGAAACTTGACACGATTATCATTCTTAGGAGAATGTCTTATAGATATACATTATATAAATGTGAATCTTATTAATAAATGGTTTTTACCTTATTTGATTTTTAGATAGTCTAATATTTTCATTAAAATCACTTAATAAGTCTCTTCTATTGACACAGAAACTTTTTTTTCTTCCAAAGTAATTTTGAACTTCCTTTCATTTAGTTTCACTACTGTAGTTTAGTAATTATACAATTGCTCAATGAAAGAGAATTCTTAGAATATTTTATAAATGTAGTTTAAAAGTGAATTTCATGAGTAAATGTTTCTATTCCTTTTTCTTCTAAATAATTTAAGGATAAAAGTGCCAATTGTTGCTGATTAACAAGTCCTCCATAACATGAACTATAGTAAGAGCTTTACATGAACAATCTTGCCGATGGAGACATTTGAAACTCAATTTATTTCTGTATAACTGGGGCTGAATTTACTCAAATTACTGTATTTAACTAAATAAATTTTGGTTTAGAAAGTCCTGTTCATCTTTAAAATCCTATCTTTAGTGGTTTCCTTTCTGGGAATTTATTTTTGATCTTTCCCTGTAATTTCTCCCTATGAACCCTCAAAGTACTTTGTACTTCTTTAATTGTACACTATCATGCTAAATCTTTGTCTAATTGATCACTATCCCTATAGATTATAATTTAATTGTCTGTGGGTAGGGAATATGTTTCAATCTATGTATTTTATACAGCACCTAGTATATGTTTTGAACATAGGAATATCAGAGGTGGTCAATAAGTATCTATTAAATTGAATTAAAATCACTTTACTTTTACTTAAGTGAATTTGATTACATACTGAACAGTTTTCTACCATAATAAAATAGAGCCTGATGCCAGTTGATCACACACAGGATGGGGGTTCTATCCCACATGTGTGCTTACAGAAATGGACCATCAGCTTTTCTGTCTCAGGCAATGTGACTCCCCTTGGGCATCCTCAGAATGTCAAGGTGAGCTGTTGATCCTAAGTTGGTTGCAGTGAGAAAGTACCCAGGTAATCAAGGAAATCTATGACCTCTACCGGAAAACAGCTTTCACAGTACATGTGCTCCTGCCTGCACAGGGGACAATTATTTACAAATACCAAGGACTGTCTGCTTTTATTCCTTAATATGAAACTTCCTGCTAATACAATGTGAAGGCTTTAAGCCATAATGCTCAGAAAAGGCCCAAATTGTGAAACTCTAAGGTTCTCATCAGAATGGCAACTTGACTGTATTGCACATTTTTCATATATTTAAACAACCCCGGAAAGTTTATCCAGACTTGAAAGACAATATATGAGCACAATTTGGATGAGTTAACATTATAATGAAAGCCTCCACTTTTGCATTTCCAAGTTTTTGTGTGCCGTTATTATTATTTATGATTTGAATACTGACAGCCAATTCAGCATTGCATAAGCCATAGAGTAAGCAGGGTTTCTGCCTTGGGGCTTATTGAATGAATAACACAGGCAAAATATTTCATATTAAAACTCTCCTGCGGTAGCTGACTCTCAAAGGTGCAAGGAGCTTTGTCATTGAGACACTGTCCCTTTTCTTTCTTTATCCTTTTTGACCTTTTACCTTAATTTGTGCACTTCTTCGTTTGGAGAAGATCATTGAAACAATGTATGAAGATATTAATTTTCCTAAAAAAGAGTTCGTCTGGTGTTTCAGTGTTGCACAACTGAAAACAAAGGGGTGAAGAAGTGAAAAAAAGACCAAGACTATGGGAATTAAATTAAAACTTGTTTGCCTCTGTACTCTGGCACACGCAGGTACTTCTGCTTATAATGCCCCTTCCTCCCTGACTTCCAGCTCAGAAGTCTCCTCCACTGAGAAGCGTTCCTTGATCACTCATGGGCCACACCTACTGAAACTGTCTGTCTCCCACCTGACTGTGTACTCCCTGAGTGCGGGGAGCGTACCTTATTCGGCCGTGTGTCACCAGCATCTAGCACTGAGTGCTTGGCAACTTGTATAAATAAAAAACAAGAAAGGACTGAGTCCGAGGTAGATATATAGAGCCTGTCTTTTAAAGTGATATGACTAATGACGTTTCTACTCTTCTATTCAAAGTCTTAATCATGATTGTGAATACTTTCTAACCCCTTAAATCATCTTGCAGGTAGCCTACCAATCAGCATAATGCCTAAACGTTATCAGGGTCAAACTATGTTTGTCGTTTGAGAAACTTTCCTTTTTGGGCAACCTATTATTGGTTTATAGGTACTCTACTTACTTTAGAAATTTCCTAGGAAATAGCTCTGCCTCTTCGTCATTCACTAATCTTGTCACATTCCCTGAATCTTTTCTAATTCAATACTCAAGACTTTGCTTGATACGATAACAGTTTGTTCTCTGTCTCCTTTGTTTTTCTCCTCTGAAACTCCTATTATATAGACATTGAATTTTTCATCCTGTCCTCCATATCTTTTATCTTTTCTGTCATAGTTTTGCCTGTTTTATCTCTCTGCTCCATGTTCTAGGAGAGTTTTTCAGGTTAGTATTGTTATTCACTAATTGTTCTTTTTCATATCCATTCTGATGTTTACTGCCTCTTCATTTAATATTTATTAAAGCAAATGGTTGAAGAACCTGATAAAGCAGTTAATGACACAAAGAGTCTAATTATTAACCATTTAGTGTACCCATATACCTATTACCTTATCCTCCATCCTGTGGATGACCATTTGAGATTTCAAGAAAATATTTTAAGTCAATTTGGCCATGAAACAGCACTTCTTTTTATTTTGTATTGGGTACTGAATCCAATTACATTTACTAAAGTATCGATTACTTACTTTAGTTTCTATCTTGCACTCTTCCAGATGTTGTGGGAATACAAAAAATATATAGCATTATTTATGAGGTAGTTGATAATCTTTCATCTTTATATTTTACACTAAAATGTAAGATAATACTTAGGATTTGGGCAGCCTAAGATATGCTTCATGACGGATACATGTCCATAGAGACCGCTGGAAGCAAATGAATCTGCTGTCTTTTTAGGATGATGACATTTGCAGTGGAACAGAAGCAAAGGGAAACAATCTGAACCTAAAGTTAGAGCCCAGCTGGAGTGCTGCCTTTGCCTCTTACTGGCTGGGTGGCCTCATTTTACCTGCTTATGAAACAGAGAGCATAATGCTGACCTAATTGGGTACTTTTGAAAATTAAACAAGATGGTACACCCTTCAAAATAATTTGTGATCTAAGAAGTACATTCTGTAATCTTATCTTAATAGAATTCCCCCTTCCTCTTTTTTTTTTTTTTTTTTTTTTTTTTTTTTGGTGGTACGCGGGCCTCTCCCTGTTGTGGCCTCTCCCGTTGTGGAGCACAGGCTCCGGACGCGCAGGCTCAGCGGCCGTGGCTCACGGGCCCAGCCGCTCCGCGGCATGTGGGATCTTCCCAGACCAGGGCACGAACCCGTGTCCCCTGCATCGGCAGGCGGCCTCTCAACCACTAGCGCCACCAGGGAAGCCCCCCCCCTTCCTCTTTTAACCACCCAAATTAGCATTTACGAATTATTCTAAGTTTGAAACAGAAAAAAAAGAACCCAGATATTTTCTTCTTCAGAGTGTCAACCCGAAGACCAAATTAAACTTCTCTGCTTGGAAATAACTCTTTACAATATAAATCAACAAACATATACTATAAGCTGGACACATCTGCCAGGCACTTGTAGTTTTCTTTAAAGGGCCAGATGGTGCAGATTTTAGGTTTTGTGGGCCATACAGTCTCTGTCAGGACTATTCACCTTTGCTGTTATAGCACGAAAGTGGTCACAGATGATATATAAACATATGGGTTTGACTGTGCTCAAATAAAACTTTATTTACAAAAATAGGTGGTAGCGCAGATGTGGTTGGTGGGACGTAGCTTGCTGACTCCTAAGTAATACTGAGATGAAGAAGACAAAGTCTGTGACCTCATGAAGCTTATATTCTAATGGGGACAATCATCAATCAACAAATAAACAAACAAAAATACACCAGGAAATGGCAGATGGTATTAAAGGGCCACAAAGAACAAGAAAAGCAGAACAAGACAATCAAGAGTAATGGTCGGGCTTCCCTGGTGGCGCAGCGGTTGAGAGTCCGCCTGCCGGTGCAGGGGACACGGGTTCGTGCCCCGGTCCGGGAAGATCCCACATGCCGCCGAGCGGCTGGGCCCGTGAGCCATGGCCGCTGAGTCTGCGCGTCTGGAGCCTGTACTACGCAGCGGGAGAGGCCACAACAGTGAGAGGCCCGCGTACCGCAAAAAAAAAAAAAAAAAAAGAAGAGTAATGGTTGGGGGCGGGGTGTTACTCTTTTAGATAGGGCAGTCAGAGAAAGTCTCTGAAAAATCACTACTTGAGAAGAAACAGATAAAGTGAAGGAGCAATGCCGTGTCTACAAGGTGAAAAAAGATTCAAGGAAAAAACTGCAGATGTAAAAGCTGTTATGTAGTATAGTGGTTTGAATAGTGGCTCTCCAAATGGTATGTCCACCAGGAACCTTGGAATATGACCTTACTTGGAATAAGTCTTTGCAGATGAAAGTAAGCAAGGGATCTTGAGATTATCCTGGGTTAGGGTGGGTCCTAAATCCGATGACAAGTCCTTAAAGAGAAGAAAAGGGGAAACAGACACAGAGAGAAGAGTGGAAAAGGCCAAGAGAAGACAGAGACTGGAGCTATGCAGCTGTAAGCCGAGGGATGCCAGGATTGCCAACATTCACCAGGAGCTGGGAGAGAGGCATGCAATGAATTCTCCCTCATCACCTCCCGAAGGCACAACTCTGCTGACATCTTGATTTCAGATTTCTTGCCTCCACAACTGTGAGAGAACAAACTTCTATTATTTTAAGCCACCCATTTTGTGGTAATTTGTTAAGGCAGCCCTAGGAAACTGATGCAGATGGAAATACTCCTGGTATGTTCCAGGAACAGCAAAACCAGTGTGGCTAGAGCCAAGTGGGCAGAGACAAAAGAGGTGATCAGGGTAGATATTCAAAATATTTAATGGCTGACCTGACAAAGGCACCCACCAATCAGAACAGACGCCAGTTAATAAGCCCTGCCAGTACCTACTGATAATATTTACAGGCTGAAAAGTTGGAGGAAAGATTGAAGAAAGGATTTGTAGTCCGTGGAAGGGAGTTGGAATTTTATCTTGAGTGTAAGTGGAAGCTACTGGAAGGTTCTGAGCAGGGGAGGGACATGACTTGATGTCTGATTTTAAAAAGATCATTCTAGATGCTCTGTGAAAAAATGCCTGTAGTAGGAGGGCCAGAGAGGAAGTAGGATAGTTAGACAGCTCTTGCAGTAGCCTAGACATCAGATGACGGTTGCCTGACTCAGGGCTGCCCAACCCCATGGGTGCCATTCACAGTGCAAACATCATGGACCTATATTTGCTATAGTAGCTTTCCGGCAGACAGGGGAAGATGTTTCTTGTTTGGAGAAAAAAAGCTACTGAACAGCGATATTCCAACAGATGGTTGTGTCTTGAGAAAGGAATGCCTTTTAAAAATTTGCACAAGGGCTAATGATGCTAGGTCCTTGGGCTAGTGGTGAGAAGGTACCGAGAAGAGGTCAAAGTCGATTATGGAGGTAGAACTGATGGACTTGCTGCCGTTGGGGGTGAGAGAGAGAAGAATCAAGGATGAGACGTTACTTTTTTGATGTGAATCACCGGGTGATATCATTGACCGAGATGGGGCCAAAGGGGTAATGCCCATCTGGTGTGTTTGTGTGGGGGTAGCCCTGGACTCAAGGGTTACTTCTTTCCTGTTGCCTTTGGGATGTCTGTTACACATCCAAGTAGAGAGCTTGAGCAGCAAGTTGTCTATACTAAATTAGGGGTTAATTTCTGATCAACTCTTTTCTAGCATTATAATATCTTAAGATAATGTAATAAATAATTATTACATTTCCCTCTAATAGCGTAAGGTTGATTGGGTGGACTCGATGTGGATCCAGCGCCTAAATTAAAAATAAAAGCATTTTTCAAAAGGTGCTTGGAATTGACTATGATTATCTAGTAAAATTTATAGTGGATGAACCACATCTGGGCCTAGAGCCAAGTCACTGCTGAGCCTTTTATCACTGGTTTGTGTGGCTCAGGGCTGCTTTCATTGACTTTGGGGGTTAGAAAGTCTCTGTGGATGTTAATGTCAAGTAATCTTTAACAGTAGGGGTTTAATGAGTTGTTTTAGTGTTGGATGGTAAGTACTTCAAATCCATAATTCCACTTCACACTGCCTTTGTTATCCAACACCATCTTCATTGAAATGTATCTTTTGAAAGAATTCCCAAGAGAAAATTCTTTACTATTCCTTTGCCCAAACAGCCTCCCTGAGAAATTATTTACTTATGGAAATAATGACTTTAATCAACTGTAGGTCAAATTGGATATTAACAGAAAGAGAAACTTTTTAATATAATTATTTTTATAAGGCTTGTAGAAAATGAAACGATGCATAGCTGTCTCATGGGTAAAATCTGAACCTGTTTCTCCGGAAAGAAAAGCATGAGGCTCATGCTTTGTCTTTTCCTCATTCCCTAGACTCTCATAGCCGGAGTGTTCTCAATGAATGCTGCAGAGCCCAGGAAAAGGCATTTTTTCCAATGCTTCCCACAGGTTTGTGACACAGTAATTCTAGGGTTTGGAAAATTAATGTCAGTTTTGACACCAATGCTCTCTTGAAGTTCCCAAATGTATCAGTCTATTAAATAGGCTTTGGTTGCCATAGAATAAACATAAAAGTGCCTCTGGGGAGACTGAGTCATTTTTACTGGTGGGGAGGTGGTGGATCCTTACATCTATATCTTTATTTCTATGTTTTCATCAGAGATTAGACACATTGACTGGTAAATTCTTTAGAAAGTAGGATAAATGTTGGCTTTCCCTTTAAACATAAGCAGCAAAAAATACCCTATAAATCCTGAAACTGCTCTTTTTAAGCAGACTGTCACAGATACACTCACTCAGTGAGTTGACTAAATTGGTGACAAGATCTTGGGATGCAGGATGCCAGGCGGCATCAGAGGGAGCTGGCTGGTGGAGATCCCAGGCTCAACAAAGATTGTCAACATGAGTTTGAGCAAGTTACATAAGCTCGCTGAACCTCAGTTTCCTCATCAGTAAAATGGAGACTGTTGTAAAGATTAAATGAGAAAATGTAGTGAAAGTGCCTAACTCAAAGCCAGAGCTCTTCCAGCGTCATTTCCTGTCTCTTTTTGTTCTAAGTAAGAGCAAGTGGGCAGGAAGAGAGCTATTAGAAAAAGGCGGCCACTAAGTGGGAGCTAGAGAATAATACTGAGACATCCAGCAGATTGAAATCCCAGGTTTGGATTTTAGAAAAGTGTCTCAGGTAACCAAGAAACCTGGAATCGCTGGTTGAATGGACTTGTGAAAATAAAAGCAGGCTATATACAAAAGCGATTTATAGGCAGAGGTTATAAAATAGCTACAGGATATCACCTATCTATTCCTCCTCCCCCACGAAAAATACATTTTGTTTAAGGAATTAAATATGTATGTGACTGAGGCAGGAGATAGATGGGCCCCAGGCTGAACAGTTTCTTCCCTGTGGACAGAAACTCCATAACAGCAGGAACTCCATAAAAGCAGGATGATGGAGGAGGCTGGACCCAGCCCAGATAAGAGATAAAAGACCACACATTCCTCATTCTAGAAGTCAAGGAGACTTCCCGGACTACACATGCACAGAAAGGCTCCTTGGAGGTCAAAAGGGAGGGGGTGCCACCTCATAGTAAGTGATGCCACTACCCATAGGCCTCTTCACTAGAATCCATCTTGGCTAAGAGATGCGCATGCACACAGGGGAGTACCCTGAGATATACCAAATACGGACTCAGAACCAGGCAAAGATTGGTCAAAGGAAACCCGGAAGAAATGTCCCATGAAAGTGATTCAAACTGCCATGAGCGCGCGACCCTCTCTCTGAGCCCGCCCGGGTGTCTATCCACACGTACTGTACTCTTTTTCCTCCTAATAAACACTTCAACTTGCTCCACTACTTTCCGTCTCTACGTGGAAATTCATTTCTTCATAGCTGACAGGCCACAGCCTTGTCACTGGCCACTGGTCCCTGGCGGTCTGGTGGTTAGGATTAGCGCTCTCACTGCTGCTGTCTGACCTCAGTCTCCAGCCAGGAAGCAAAATCCTGCTTCAAGCTGCTGCAGGCTGAGGCCACTGAAGAGCAGTGACTGCTTTGGTTTAAGGATTTCTAGGTATTGTTTTTCCTTTTAATTACTCCTCACTAATTTACGATCCACAGCAACATGAAATGGGTTAGCACCCTGGACCGCTCACCTAGTCTCTGCTTCTAGGTTCACTGCCTTCTCATTGTCAACTGATCAAGAACAGACTCACCACTATGGGAGGAACCCCCTGTGGAGTGAGATGCAGATGTCATTCCTTCAGCTGCAATGGAATGATCTGCCCCACTGGAGGCATTCCAGGTGGCTCTATTAACCACTTCATTTGATGTCATATTTGGAATGGTTCAGAATCCCCACAAGGAAGAAAAGATCACTGTGCTTCGAGGTTTGCTGAGATTCTAATGGGATCTAGTCCACGGCAGAGGCTTGGGAAGATTTTCATAGCAGTATGCTGCTGCGTGACCCATCTGACCTCACATCTCCATCACTGAAGCGTCTATTCTCATTGATGATTAGTGGGAAATACAGCTTTTAAAGGGCCCATGACTCATCTTCCAGTCTCCCTGTTGCAAAGTGAATGATATCAAATCCTTTAAGTGAACAGAGGTGGTGTTCCAGTGTCTCCCTCAGAGAAGTTTAGAACAAGACAAGCAACAGACTCTCAGTGATGAACGACGTAAAAACAGAAATCCACACCCGTAAATCCAGCATGGTATAGCTCTGGAAACTATGAGTGGGAAGATGTCAAAATAAGCACAATTTGTTCCATTCTGTAAAATACAGAGGGATAATAGGAAAAATATATTCATAGGCTATCAGATATAATGAAAATCCCTTCTTTTAAAAGTAGACAAGAAAAATGTCTTTAAGAGAAAAACACAGCAGACATAGTTTTGTATTATGCACATTTCTGTAAAGACAAGAAAAGTATACAGAGAAAGAAAAAAATAAATTTAAAACACTTTGCACAATGTAAAATTCCACAGGAGAGACAATGTCAAGTTAATTTAGTAGCAAACATATTTCTTATGAAGTGAATGCCGATTATAAAGACATTTTCTATCGGTTCTTAGGTATTACTACGTGGTCTGGGGAGTAATACAGTCCTCTATCTGCTTATAAAAGCTACTTAGACAGGTGTCATTTCTGAATCAGCAATTTCTCTCTCCTTTTCTGATGTGCATTATTCCATTCACATTTCTCTAGACTAAAAAATCTTATGTCCTACTTAACCAGGAGAATTCTGGCTTGTGAACTAAAAGTAGGTGGAAACTGAATATATTAACGAACACCCACTCATTAATATTAATCTATTAATATTTTACTCAAACTCTGACGTTCTATCATCTGAAAAAATATTTATAAAACATGCACCATGCAGCAGGAATCTATTGAAATTTCTAACGCATCTGATGCAAAAATACTACTGTGCAGTTTAAAAGCTGAACCTTATTCCTTTTATCCGAAAGTAAACCACTGATATCTTCTCCCAAACACAAGCAACCATCAGCATAGGGTTTACCAAAGGACAGGTCAACCTTACTCATGATTCTCACATCTTATGTGACACTGAAGTACTAAAGTGGAGCTTAAAATCAGGCTTTTTGTTGCTGCCTCCGAACCAGATACTATATTCTTTTCTATGGAGATATGACATCTTTTCTGCAGAGACATAGCATCATGAGTGCTGTGAACTACAAAACCCTTGGACAGGAACACTCCATTCAAACTCCTGCACTAAGACACCTGGCCAAACTGGAGTGTGGCTTCTCCCAGTGTGGCTCAAGATGGTGTCCCTGGATGACCCAGATCCCTTGTAACTTCCTGCCTGGTAAAGCTCACGGCTATCAGAAGGATTTACTGTTTCTTCTAGCAACAACCTGAAGATAAGCCCCTGACCTCCCTTTCTCAGAGCATTTATTAAAAAGGACTTACAGCTGTGAATGCTTCCTCGGTTCCTTTGAGATGCAGATGTACCTTCTACAACTCAAGAGCATCTTTCTCTCCAGGACCTGCATTCCTTTAAAATGTAATCATTAGGAGGGCTGGGACCTTGGTCTCCCGTGGGAGAACAGAATCCTGACTCTGACTTTCCTGGAGCCCCAGCTTGTTCCCTCATTCTCCCTTTAAAATGCCCAGTTACCTCAATGCATTTCGCAATTCGAAATGGAGCTCGGCTTTTTCCCCTACGGCCAGCAGTTAGTAAGTAAGATCTGTTTTCACCATTGTAACCCTTGTCCAGCTTTGTCTGACAGCACCAAGCCCTTGCTCTTTCACTGAAATATATAATTTCATTGAAATGTCATTGACGATATCGTTGGGTAAGTAGCCAAAGGAACTGTAAAAAATGTGTGTGCTTTTTAAAGCAAATTGAAGACTAGTGTGTTTGTTGATACTGAATTGATTTTTAAAATTCTCTTAATTTCCTCGGCACTGAAGAAGTTCTCACAAACTCGAGGAGGAATGCAATTTTTAAAAAAGAGGAAAAGCAGGGCTTCCCTGGTGGCGTAGTGGTTGAGAGTCCGCGTACCGCAAAAAAAAAAAAAGAGGAAAAGCAGAGTTACAAAGGACCCAAACAATTAAGAATCCAAATAGGAGGAATTCATCCAGAAATGGCAACATGGCTAGTAGAGGGAAAGCTGTTTCCTCACGTTCCTCTCCACCAGTAGATAATGCTGGGTCAGGAGGCAGAGTCGGCATTCGTAACAGAGTTTGCTTTGTCATCATAGGTTTTTATTTTAAGACATGGAAGATTCTCTTCATGCTGCCAGCCCCTCACGTATCCTGCCAACCCCCCTGCTGCAGAGAAGGACAAGGCGAGCACGTTTATTCAGATGCAGGGCGAGGAGGGGACTCCTGGGATCCATTCTTAGCTCTTCCTGGTATTTACTGAGTGATCTTGAGGTTATTCAACCTCCTTTTATTTTGGAATGTCAGCCAAGAAAATAGAATCATTATAACTTTTCCTAGAAGATTTCAAACGCTTTCTTATAAAAATGTATTATTATTTTTGTGGCTCTGCGATCTTTCTCAGAATCGCAAAATCTCTATCAGGAATTGCCGAGAGCTGTGCTAAATAGAAGAAGATGCCGTTTTCCCAACTCTTGGACTAATTTTAAAAAGTTAGGAAAAGTATATCCCCCAAACCATAGATTATTAAACGGGTGCTTGGTCCCCGCCTTAAATTTTCTCCCTCTCTCTGCAATTCCCTCAGGACTTGGAGAATCACACTGTCAAGTTACAGGGAAACCACATCAGAATGACTTAAAAAAAAAAAATTGTGGTGAAATGGACGTAACATAAAATTTACAACCTTAACCATTTTTTTTTTTTTTTTGCGGTACGCGGGCCTCTCACTGTTGTGGCCTCTCCCGTTGCGGAGCACAGGCTCTGGACGCGCAGGCTCAGCGGCCATGGCTCACGGGCCCAGCCGCTCCACGGCATGTGGGATCTTCCCGGACCGGGGCACGAACCCGTGTCCCCTGAATCGGCAGGCGGACTCTCAACCACTGCGCCACCAGGGAAGCCCCACCTTAACCATTTTTAAGTATACAATTCAGTGGCATTAAGTACATTCACATTGTTGCACAACCATCACCACTAGCCATCTCTGGTACGCTGGCATTGTCTCAGTCTGAAACTCCATCCCCATTCAATACTAACTCCCATTTCCCTCTCCCGCCAGCCCTTGGTAATACAAGGGAGCAAAATTTGCCACCTCAAAATGTGTCTTTTTATCAGGAGTATTAATTTAGGCTGATTATTTTTAAGAAACAGAAGACTCAGGAAGTTTTAGGCAGACTATTCCCAGAACAGAGCTACCACCAGAGATATCTGCAAGAATATGGGCTAGGTGTGGTGAAGGACACTCCAGGTAACACCTACCTAGAAATCAGAGTTCACTCTGTTTCCCACTGCTCTGCAGGCCCAGCAAACATTTATTTACCAAACATTTGCTTTTCCATCTTCATGTGAATTGCCTTCCCCCGCTTTGAAGTCCCAAACCACTACCCTCAACATCCTCTTTTGTTGGTATTCAAGGTAAGAGTTTCAGCCATTCTGGGGAGTTACTCAGTTTTCCTGGGTCTCTTCACGTGTACGTGTCATTAAACTTTTGTTTGATTTCCTTCTGTTAACCTGTCTCATGTCAGTTTAATTCTTAGACCAGCCAGAAGAACTTAGAAGGGTAGAGGGAAATTTCTTCCTACCCCCCCCCGACGGTAACCACCTTCTACTTTCTGTCTTTATGAATTTGCCTACTCAAGGTACCTCATCTCAGTGGAATGAAATCACACGATGTTTGTCTTTTTGTTGTGTGGCTTATTTCTCACTCAGCATAACGTCCTCGAGGTCCATCTATGTTGTAGCATGTGTCAGAATTTCTTCCTTTTAAGGCTAATACAGAATTACTTTTTTTTTTTTAAGGCAGAAGTTTCAGTTAAGTTTATTAATGACGGCCTTTATTAAAACTACTCTCAAGGGACTTCCCTGGTGGCACAGTGGTTGGGAATCCGCCTGCCAATGCAGGGGACATGGGTTCGAGCCCTGGTCCAGGAGGATCCCACATGCTACAGGAGCAACTAAGCCCCTGTGCCACAACTACTGAGCCCGCGTGCCACAACTACTGAAGCTCGCATGCCTAGAGCCCATGCTCCACAGCAAGAGAAGCCACCGCAGTGAGAAGCCTGCACGCCACAATGAAGGGTAGACCCTGCTCGCTGCGACTAGAGAAAGCCTGCCTGCAGCAACGAAAAACCAATGCAGACAAAAAATATAAAAATAAATAAAACTACTCTCGAGTGTTAAAAATAAAGGGTGACTAATTATAATTTAGTCTAATTATAATTTAGTTTATAACTTGAACTACCTGTTTGGACTTTCTAATTAGTTTAGACTAATTATAATTTAGTTTATAACTTGAACTTCCTGTTTGGACTTTCACTGGAAGTGCCAAAGGGTGGGAAGCTTGCCTGATTCTGAATCACCTGGATAGATGGAGTTCACTGGAGAATGAGTAATAGACAAGACAGAGTGCCAATTGGACAGCTGAAAGATTACTTTTTTGATCTAATTTTTTGGAAGTAGAACCTCTGTCTAAATATTAGCTTTCTGACTCACCATCCAAACAAAGAGATGCAAGAAGATTTATGAACCAATTCTTCACTTTCTTGAAAGAATTCACTTCTGAGGGACTGTCACGGTATTCCCCCATGAGAAATAAGGACTTTAGGAAAAATATATATCTCTTAATTAGACTTCCCACAATCTATGGATTATAAAACATTAAGCACTAAATATCAACCAAAAAATGCAAATGCAAGACAATATGTAATTCAAGCAGCAATATTAATGTATATATAATATATTTAACATATATATTTGAATATATTGTGCTATTTGAATATACAAATATTTCCGACATATCTATATCAGATTATCTTCAATTTATATACACCTAGAAAAATAGTAAAAATACAATTGATTCACACCTCAAGAACACTCCCTAACTCAACCTGGTAGGTCTTTCATCTGTTTTAAAATGAAGGTGAAAAATTCTGCTGTCAACATTAATGAAAAAACTAAAGAAAAGAAAAAGGTAACAGTAACTGACATTTCAGTGGCTGGCGGCCTAACATACCAATTCGTAATCTGTGAGACAGGATGCGTATTGAATACCAATGACAATAGCTGGAAACACTCATCAATGCTCTCTGTCATCTACTAATCAAGGTGACATTGTTGATGCATCAGTATCTAAAATTGATAAAGGCAGGAGAATTGTTGATATTTCCATTTGGAGTTTTATCTTCAAGTAGGTGTGGTTCAATTCATGAGTACTTAAGGCTGGCAACTGGAAGCATCAGAACATAATCTGTTTCCATTTAGAGATCACCAGGCAGTTTAGCTGACAGAATGTAGAGCAGTCCCGTGTCCCATCTGAAGCTCCAGATGGACATGATACCCATAAGTTACTCTGAAAATAGGAGCCCAGAAGCTCTGATATCACTAAGAGCTGAGCCAAGTGAATCAAAGTGAACTATATATAATACTTTCCCTGGGGATGCCTTCAGCAGTAGAGGAAGATGGCAGCTTTGTTACTAGGCTTCGCTAAGACAGAATTGATGTGATACATATATACATAGAAAACCATGCACTTGCGAGCATAAGATGCACTACTGCCATCTTGCAGCGCTGCTCATATGAAGAGTCCAGAAGCAGCTTGCAACTCCTTCAGATGGGACATATTCCAACCATGGGATATAAACCCTACGACAAAGTGCCTATAAAGTGGCACGGGGCAGAGATCTGGCATACATACCCAGCACATGAAATGCCAAGTGCTGGGGGTGAATCCCTGCCTCCGTGAGACGTGGCTCTTAGGTAGGAGATGGGCTCTAGGATTTTGCATCACTGCGCATTAGATGCGGTCAGTACAGGTGTGGTACTGATTAGGCTCTATGGATCCCAACTTGGTGCTGTGACTCAATTATATTTCACAGAGATCACATATAGAATTTTTCTAATTCTAATGAGGTGAGTAGATAGGAAATACTGGCACTGTCCGCTTTTCTCTACTGCAGTCTGGGACATTGCTGTCTCAATACCTTCAGCTCGCCTAATGAGACAGGCCAACAAGTCTATTACTGAACTTGGGGTCAGCTGGTCTGGATTTGAGTCTTCACTTTCACTTCTTTTGGTCAAGCCATTTAACTCCTCTAGGTATCAGTTTCTTTATTTGTAAAGCAAGAGGAATAAGCTCACAGGTTTCTGCGAGGACCCCATGAGATCATGTAAGTGAACAGTTCAGTGAGTTCCTGCCGTGTGGAAAATACTCAAATTTTGATTGGCTTGTAAGCCAACACAGAGACCCAAGCAAATGCTTGACACATTTACATGACATTTAATAGATCGTGGTGACTATCTACTTACTAGAGATCTGCTAGTAAGATTCTAGTCAAAGGCTATGTTTATGTTCTACAGACAAATGTATCCAGTTTCTAATATGGCAGCTCCAATTTGGCAAAGCTTGTCCTAGGACTTCCCTGGTGGCGCAGTGGTTGAGAGTCCGCCTGCCGATGCAGGGGACACGGGTTCGTGCCCCGGTCCGGGAAGATCCCACATGCCGCAGAGCGGCTGGGCCCGTGAGCCATGGCCGCTGAGTCTGCGCGTCCGGAGCCTGTGCTCCGCAACGGGAGAGGCCACAGCAGTGAGAGGCCCACGTACCGCAAAAAAAAAAAAAAAAAGCTTGTCCTAATGCTGCAGGAGCAATGGTATTATTATGTTTGGGGTCTGGTACGTGGTGTCACCATATTACATTGCAAGATGAATAAATTTTTCATCCCTTGTTTCTTTCCCTTTTGTTGAAAAGATTTCAACCTGTACCATCAAGATTGGACAATCTATGACTAAACGGTATAGGACAGAAATCTGGTAGGTAACCAGTTAATGTCATCAAGCCATATAATTCACAGCAAGACAAAATAAAACAAAAAACACCACTTCAATTCCAGAGAGCATGCGTCTGAAGAGAAGGGGGTGTGGGTTTTAAAAAACCAGGGTTTTATGTGGTTGGCATAGTTACGGTACACATGGGTAATTAAATTTCTGGTATGAATTACTGTTTACAGGGTACGAAAACAATTGGTTCACGTACAGCACAAAATCCACTTTCAAAGAACACAGCATTTTACACACAGATTTAGGTGGCCGATCATAATGGTACCATTATATTCACTACAGACACATTTCAATGAATGAAGGGCCATTCTTTCCCCAGATGTTCAAACCAACAGAACCTACTGAAAAACGAAGGTTATTTCCTTGGAGTTGTCCCAATTCAGCCAATTTCAAATTGCTGGAAACATGAGAGAAAAGTTTATTCAAACTTCCTTTCTGCATGTTTTTGCAGGGTTATTCTTTTCTTTGAGTACGGTTGTTCTCCTAACAAGTTTTCTCGATAGGCCTCTGCTCAGAGCAAAGAGAAATTTGTCCATCAGACGTAGTTTCCTTTGCTCATGCAGAAGTCCACTGGTCTTCAAAAATCAGTTCCGGATAGGAAGTGTCTAGCATCTTTATGTTTTCCCATTAGGGATTCATGGCATTAAAGAGTATTTTCTAGAAAGGAAAAACCTAGCAGTGATCAAAAGTGATACAAATTCAGAAGGAAACGATGAGTAAGCGTCAAAAACGTGCACTGCATTCTCATCAAAAGGCAGACATCTCAGCAGAGTGAACGGCCACCATCCACACTGCGGAGGGATCTTCCTCCCCGTGGAAGATGTGAGTCAGACATGCAGGATGGGCAGAAAAAAGGCTCAGGATAAAGACTAAATGGTCTCAGTCTAGATTAGGGATTGATGCAGGGTCTAAGGTGTGCCATACTGTCACGTTTGTCCTGGGATGACCAGGGAGCTGCTTGTTTCATGCCTTGAATTACATTCCAGAGAGTTCTAGCTCATCACACTCCTCAATTAAACATGACGATGCCTGGCACATAGAAGACCCTCCATAAAGATTCTGTCCTTCTTTCTATCCTTATTTCCATCCTTCCCTTTCTTTACTTCCAAAACTGAAGGGTCAACATACTTTTTGTTTATTGGCTCTGCGTGGAAAGGGTACCTGAATGGTACTGGAAACACAATGAAAGCATGCTCTTGAACTAGAAGACAGAAAAGCCTCTTCAAATCTGGCATATAGAAAAAGGAAAATAAAGTTCTGGTAGGTTAGTTGAAATTTTTTGTTTCCTTTTCTTGGCAGGCTCAAAAGCCTTTCCCAGCTATGGGAAAGTCAAAATAGCTATTTCTTGACAAGGCTAAAAGCTTTAAAATGTGCCTTTTTTCTTCTGGTTTCAAGTTCTCTATATTCAGGCTTCTTTCACATCTTATATTTTTTCAACAAAGTACTCCAAAATATGTCTCAACTCTATTGGCAAAAGTACTACACAAACCCAGGCAAAAAAAAAAAAAAAAATGTTCTCTGCACAGAGAGGCTCTGAAGATTGCAGCGACAGCAGGCTCTTTTACCTCCATTTTGCTATTCTGATATCTGATTTTATGGAAGACAAAGGGGTGCTGTTAAGTTCTCAAAACTGGTTAGGAAAATTCCTCTGCTGCTTAGGTAGGTTTCCAGGTGGTGACGGCCATTGTTTTAAGGCCCTCTCCCCACACCCACTGAATAAAAGATGCAGGTGACCTCAAAGCCCCCAGGTATTAGGAACAAGGACATATAAGGTATCATGGGCTCCTTTCTCATGTGTATCAATACCGTCTCCTTTACCAGACTAAAAGTTCTTTGAGTCACTGCCTACTCCACTGTTTCCTTTTTTTTTTTTTTTTGCGGTACGCAGGCCTCTCACCGTTGTGGCCTCTCACTGCTGTGGCCTCTCCCGTTGCGGAGCACAGGCTCCGGACGCGCAGGCTCAGCGGCCATGGCTCACGGGCCCAGCCGCTCCGCGGCATGTGGGATCTTCCCGGACCGGGGCACGAACCCGTGTCCCCTGCATCGGCAGGCGGACTGTCAACCACTGCGCCACCAGGGAAGCCCTCACTGTTTCCTTTTTAATGATGGGCTGTACCATCCAGAAGTGTTGTCTACTAGAAAAGAATGTGAACCATATATGTAGTTTATAGGGTTCTCATTGTCATATTTTTAAAGGTATAAAGAAATAGGTGAAATTAATTATAATAAATTTCACTTAACACAATACATCCAAAATATTATCAGTTCAATATATTGATATAATCAATATAAATGAATGAGACTACACTTTCCTTTTTTGCATAAAGTTTCTAAAGTCAGGCATGTCTTACATTTATAGCACAGCTCAATTCAGACTAGCCACACTTCAAGTACTCCATAGCTCCCTGTATCTAGAGGCTGTATCTAGAGGCTATGACACTGGACAGTACAGATTACTCTTCCTCTTTACTTACTTAGGTAAATCCTACTTAATTACACTTCAATGTTCATTCAAATCCTGGGCTTTAATGTAGTCCTGTGTTCAGAGTATATGATGAATAAGTAGTGGACAATTCACTGAGTGTTTCTGGCTTATGGAGGTACACGTCATAGCTTCATATGAAATAGCTGGCCTTACATTTAGTACTTAATACCAATCCAGCTCTTCACCTGTCCCAGGCACTTGTGTTAAGTGCTTTACAAGACATTGTTTTATTAACCTTCATGACTAACCCGTGAGGTCTGATTGTGCTCATTTTACAGATGAGGAAACTGAGTCTTAGTTAAGTAGGCTGCCCAGAGTCCTACTGCTAGTGAGAAGCAGTGTCAAGCCTCAAGTCCAGGCAGCCTGACCACCAAGTTCCAGTGCATGCTAGCCATCAGCTGTCTTGGTGTTCAGATGGCTCAAGGAGAACCCCAAATACCCAATTTCATTGGTTTCTAATTTAACATGATATAAAAACAAAGGTTAAAAGGACTGAAAGCATTAGTAATGACAGTAGCTAAGCAAAGAAAGAAGGTATAGCCCAGGACATCTATAATGTCCATTTCTTTTCCTGACACAGAAAGATATAATCCATATCTCTTGAGCAGACAGTGAAGAATTAATTACATGGGCTTGATTTAACCCACCTGGGTAGTTACAGGAAAGTAAGTACATTGGAAGGTGCTTTAGAAATGGGGCTTTGACGGATGTGAAAAAATGAATGCGTCTACCAGTAGGGAGCAATTAAGTCTATTATCACCAGCAGAACCATTACCATCAAAATAATCATCCCCAAATTAAACCATACGATGGTACCTTGATGCATCAAAATTTTAATTAAATAAGAACATATTGTTAGACTGTAAACGGGAATTCAGGCAGTTTCATCAATGGCATAATGATACAAGGTAGCTGTTGCCTGATCTCCTGAACCTTTGCTTTCATTTTTTAAATTCTTGTAATTTTCATTGTCCCTTTACCAATCTGCCCCCAACCCTGCCTCCCCACCCGTCACACACACCTCCTTTTCCAATACAGGAACATGTATAGACTAAACAACCACTGTGTAAGTTTCTAAGATTATGGCTGGGGAGGGCACTTAAGACCAACTTCTTTTGCTTTTATACCTTTTCTTAAGACTGGCTTTGCACCATCTGTAATATAAAATTGAATTAACTGATTCACTTATAGCAATATCATTTAAAAGACCTTGGATTTGGAAGATGAATTTTTTCACCAAAATCATAAAGTCCATTGGTCTGTATTTAAGTCAATGATGATGTAACACCAACAGTTTATACACTGTCATTAAATTCCTTGCTCCTAATACATTTTTATCATGAGTTGTTTTATGGGCTTTCTTCTGTTTTTTCATCTAGCATCTGATTTCATAGAGCTTAAAAGTGGAATTTTTCATGAAATTTTTTTTTTAATTGATGGCCCTCAGCATTAGTGTTCCTAGCCCCCTGGACTGAGTGCCACTACAGATACCCACTGAAAGCAGCACTTTCTGAAAGGTCAGGGTATGATTTTCTAAAGGACTTCACTCTGATAAGGCATGACTCGGGTTCTTCATTTCCATGGTATGTCCTGACACCGTATCATTGACAACCATATACAACCCAGCAACATGGAGGCTTGGCCCAGTGGTACAATTTTGCTGCTCATTTACTCATTCTTCCCTGACTCGTTTGTTCCACAAGCACATCTTTCGCTCCTGCTAGGTGTCTGGCACTGGAGACAGACATGTTTCCATTGTTGGAGAAGCCGCTGTGTTGTAGGAAACTGATGTACAAAAAAAAGTCAGTATCACACCAGCAAGGAAATCCTAGAATCAGAGTTGATGACCGCCATTCACTGGACAAAGCACACCCTACTCTATTTCTCCACGTCTTGCCTAATAGGAGCTCTTTATCATGGGTCAGGGCGTGAAGCTACAGCTCTAGACACATGCAAGGATACATGTGATCACCTGCTCTTGAAAAATCAGTGCAAAAAAAAAATCCATGACATACTCATGCACGTCCAGCCCTGCCATCAGCTCTCTTTCACCTGACATTGTGCCATCTGTCTAACCTGTTAGGAGCTCCATTCCTTATTTCTATGTTTAGTTTAATTGTTATAGGAAAACCCTAAGTGAGTAGTTCTGAACCCTGGCTGCACACTAGATTAATCTGGGGAGCATAAAAGTAGACCCATGCCAGGACCTCTCCCTGAAATTATGCTTCAAGTGGTCCACGGTGTGGTCTCGGCACCTGCATTTGCCTTTTCTTTCCGTTTTATTGAGATATAATTGACATACAGCACCGTGAAAGTTTAAGGTATACAGTGTCATGACTTGACTTACATATATTGTGAAATGCTTACCACGGTAAGTTCAGTTTCTGATGCTCCCTCGGTGACTCTAGAAAACAGCCAGGGTTCTAAGACACACTGCTCTACTCAGAGATCGTGAAGCCTGAGGAGCCAGACTTGGATGAAATCACACACTTCCCTCGACATCTCTGCACGACCTTGTGTCAGAAAGAGTTAGTGAGCAGAATATCTGGGGGAGAGGCAGAGGAGAGGCCAGGGGAAAGAGGCTCTGTTTGTCAAATACTAACATAAGGCAACCCTCACAGTGCGGGGGAGAGAAACCTCAAACCAAAGAAAGAAAACGTGGACTATTAAGAAGTTTTAAAATAAATGACTGCATGAGAGCTGGGAATGGTTTTCTGCCCGAAGGTTAAGGGGCAGGTCAGCAGTAACCTAACTGGTGGAGGTCTAATCAGTAGATTTGGGGCCTGCTTGTTATATTTCTGTGCTTCCACCGTGGGCCATAGGACAAGTTGATAAACAGTCATCCTGAGTCAGAATCTGGAGTTGTGCGGCCCAAGTTTCTTCTGCAACAAAGACCAAGCTGGGGAAGGTCACATTCATCAACCTCAAAGAAAATTCTGGCTTCCTGTACATCATGATGAATTTATTAACTATGAAATTATCTAAAATTTTAAAGACCAATTCCTATCTCCCCTCTGGGGGGGTCACTGGAGGTAGAAAGAAGGAGCTGCAGTGAATTCCCTGGTGGTCCTGTGGTTAGAACTCTGAGCTTCCACTGCAAGGGGCACAGGTTCGATCCCTGGTCAGGGAACTAAGATCCCGCAAGCCTCAAGGTGTAAAAAAAAAAAGAAGGAAAGAAGGAGCTGTCTAGGTGAACATTTGTGCACACCAGGCATGCCTGGAGCCAATAATGAGAATTCAAAGAAGACACGATGATCTACATAAGTTGGGTGATGAATTTAGTACCGTCTAAAGTAGGCCTTGGAAGCACTTCCTTTCGACATTTATCCTCTAAAGGCATGAAGGGTGTTTTGATTTGGAGTTTTTCCATTTGGGGGTGGGAAATGATGCCATGTAGTAGGAAAAGTTCCAGGCTCTTTCAGAATAACCATGTGTCCAGGCAGGTCATCCAACCTCTCCAATATAATTCCTTCAACCAGAAGATGGAGAAAATGGCATCAAAGGGCTTCGGAGTTCCTTCCAGCTATAAAAGACTAAGAATTGACTGAAATTGGATTTTGCAGGAGTTTGGGGGCACTGCTGGTTCCTGTGTGTGTGTGTGCGTGTGCGTGTGTGTGTGTGTGTGTGTGTGTAGTGTTTTTACTTAATAGGCAGAAATTAGACAGCAGTTAAGATTTTAAGGCTGACTTGAAAATATACATGTTTGCCTTATACAAGCAAACTGCATCATTAGAAATAGTCATTAAAAGAAGAACTCAGCTTCTACAAGAGGACTTTCTGGGGCTGTGAAGGAGATTGTGGCATGGTTATTTTGGAGAGAGGCCAAAGAATTAGCAACACTTGTGAAGCCTGGTGGCCTGTGCCCTTCATGGGATTTAATTCTAGGGATTAGAGAGCAAAAAGGTGTAATTTCACAGCAGTTTACCAATATTTTGCAAGTTTCCATACACCTACAGGGGAAAACTTTGGGGTGTTTACTCTAGTTTTAGTGTAATGTGAAAGATAAAAACAGAAAAAAAAAAAAAGACGAGATGACAGAAGAATAGGTTTTGACCCATTTCAAAGCCATAGCATCTTAAATGATCCCTCACAGAATCTCTAATTACTTCTGTGGGGAAAAGAGTGATAATTCTAACAATAACGAACAAATGTAAGTGTTAATCTGTGCTAATTACTTTCCATCATTTCCTCACTCAATCCTCACAACTATATGAGATTGGCATCATTATTATCCCATTTTACAGATGAGAACACAAAGGCCCAAGTCTCAGGGTTGGTAAGAGGAGAAACAAGGAAACACCTACCCATGGGTCTTCAAGTTTTTGACCTCTATTTACTCCTCATTCCATAGCTTGTTCACTTCTTCTGTTTCTTCTTTTTAAAATATCCCCCCGCCCCCACAATTATCTTCAAATCTGGTCCCTATCTGGCTCTGCAGCACCTAATCTACTTTGGCTCCTCACTGTTCTCACATGAGGTTGATGGCAAGTCTTTGGTGACCTGTAGGCTTAACAATCTTTTAGTCAAATGCTTATCAGTGCAATTCAACTGTTAAATGGAATTTACATGTTAAGGAGATGAGAGAAGAGGGATTTGGAGAGGTCTTCCAAGACTTCCGAGGTCTAGCTACTTAAAAAGAAAAGTAAGACAATGGATAAACAACAAGATCCTATTGTATCGATACAGCACAGGGAGCTATATTCTATATCCTATAAGACCATAATAGAAAAGGAAATGAAAAAGAAATATATATATATATATATATATACACACACATATATATATATATATATATGTATGTATGTATGTATGTATCTCAAACTGAATCACTTTTTTGCATACCAGAGACTAACACAACATTGTACATCAACTATACTTCAATTAAAAAAAAAAAAAGGGAGAGAGAAGTTAAGAGAAAGGGAGGGAGAGAGACAGAGAAAGAAGGAATGACTCGAACTCAGCCACAGCACTGGGGCACACCTCTGCTACGTGAGCAGCTCTAGCTACGCTGCACACATTTCCTGCTCCTATAGCCTTCTCTGCTTCCTCCCGTCTCCCAGCCCATGACCAGCTAATAGGGATCATCTGGTAGAAAAGAGTGATGTGACTGCATCCCTCTGGATGGATTGATAGCTCTAACTTCCCTAAAAACAGATCTCTTCGGAAGGAGGAAGAAAAATGTTGTTTACAAAAGCAATGAACTAAGCTGTGAAATCCCTTAGCACATCTTGCCAAGCAAAACCAGATTAACTCTCCCGATACAGGCCACTATAAAATACAGAGTTTATTTAGAGTAGGGCTATTCTTTGCAGCCTGGTTTAATCCAGTAATGCTACTAAACACGGGGTTACCCCAGGCCACACTGTAGAGTAGACCACTGCATCCTCACCTACCTTTGGTTACTGTTAGCAGAGACCGAGTCAAAGGCCTGGCATTTCCACCACCTAGTGACAGTGGCCGGAAGGCTTTAGTTCCAGAACCACTGTCAACCACATCAACCACCGCAACATGCATAACACCTTCATACAAACCATGTGCTTGCTTAGCAAGTATGTCTTCCAGGCAAGGGCACCAACCCCACTTCCCCTTCCAACCCAATATTGCCCATAAGGCCCTCCTAGAAGTGAAATGATTGCGGAAGCAGATATTTCAAGCCTGGAAGACAGTGATTCAGCCTTATGGCATGTCAGCGTTTGTCAGTGGCAGAAATGGGTCAGTACTTGACTTTTACGGATCCTTACTCTTTCTTCTCCTTTGACTTCTTTCCCTACTTTGAACTAAAATGAAGATCTGATGTTCTCTAATTTGAACCGTCATGACAAAGATTGCTCTTGAGGGATCAAGAGATTTGACTTGACTTATAGAAGGGAGAACATCGTAGTTGTAAAGGGCACTGTCTTCGGAGACAAAGAAAACTAGGTTATAGCCTTGCCTCTGCCTCTTGGTAGCTGTGTGACCTCAGGCAAGTTACTGAACCTCTCTGGGCTGCAGATTTCCGATACACAGTATAACAGGGATCAAAATTTTCCCTATCATAACATTGCCTGGCTGTGGTGAAGACTGGTGAGATAAAGTACATAAAGCAATCAATAAATGTTATCATGATTATAACCTAATTGAATCAAAATGAAAGGATGAGAGCAAACTAGAGGAAAACTGCATCCCTTCCACGGTTCATAATGGATGTTTGTCTGCAAATAGTTTTCTAATTTCGGTAAAAACCTAGTTTGCTTGCTCTCAGTTAATTCGATACCTTTTAGTAGTCCGTATTTCCATAATGAGTTGGACTTCAACCCCCTCTTCTAGAGTACCAATGCCAGACTCTTCATAAATTGTCCTTTTACCTTAACTAACCATCAGAGATAGATACTATGTTCCCTGTTTTACAGAGAAGGCATTTCAGAGACGCTGTGGGATAGGCCCAAATTTGAGCCAAGAGTCAGGATTTGAACGCAGGTCTTCTCATCTCACCACCGTTGCCTCAGGTTCTCTGAACATCAGAAAACTCACGACAGTGAGAGCTGGCCTTCACTGAGCCGTGTATATGCCAGACACTGTTCTAATCAATCAGATCTGTAAACTTATAATCCTCATAAAACCCCTATGGATTTCTACCATTCCCATTTTATAGATGAGAAAACCAAGGCAACAAGGAAATTAAGGAACTTGCCCAAAGTGACACAACTAGTAGGCAGAAAGCTGTCAGAAACCAAACCGTTTCTCTCTGAGGAAACGGACGCCATAGAGAAGACACAGATTATGATACTTTCCGTCAGAAGGGGGGCAGCCGGGAGCTGCTCTACTCTGAATGCTTTGTTCACACAGACTTTTAACTTTTCTCCTTTGTATTTCATACCTCAAATGAAGTTTTAGCCCCTTTCTGCATAGTTAAATATGGCAGTGTGTGTAGCAGCCTTTGCAGTGGACCTCCATCCTATAAAAGTAGCAAGAGGCAAACCTGACCATACTAGAGGTGAGGAAATAAAACCGAAGACCAGAAGCCTGCCCCACTATCACTCGGTGAGATCTCGGCGGCAGTGATGGGGCACTCTTCATTCAATTCTGGGCTCCATATTCCCCAGAAGGACCACATGGAGTCCCTCTGGGGCCTTTTCTGTCCATCAGGCAAACTCAGCTCCAGAGTGACAGGCTGAAAAGTCACTGGGAAGATAATTCCTTCATTTTGATGGTAACCACACCTACTTGTGATGACCCAGAATCTCACATAAGTTGAATTATATTGCTTTAGAAGCACTCCCAAATCCTTCGATCATGAAAGGTGACAGATACCTGCCTCTTGGATGTTTGCGTCTGCCTACCTTCAATCAGGATTTGCAGCTTACTGCCAAAGGGGAGAGGAAGCCTTTTTGAGTCCAGTCTTGCCAACAGACACAGACAAGCAGTCACCTCCCCAGGAACGCCCAGCCTCACATCGAGCTTGGGGCATCACAAAGCAATCTGAAAGGATTAGGCTTCATCCGTAGGCTTGAGTGTGGAGCCTGTGCTATCCATCCAGACCAGACTTGGGGTCACTGACACAAAAGTTAAGATTTCAGATTCACACTGCCTGGATCAGCTCCCCAGTACAACAAAAGCTAGCATGTTTCTGGGCTTCCCTAAGAACTCCAGGTGGCTTGAAAGATGTAGAGGAGGGAGAGAAGGAAGGTAATATTTTAGTCCAACCCCAAACCAACACAAATCATTAAAACGCATTGTCTCATTCTCCAATTGTACCTAAATATTTTGAAAAAAATGACCTTCCTTATGTTAATCCTGTCATCAGGACCTACTTGGATCCAAATTTTAACTTGATGTATTTTCTCCTAAACTTATTGTTCTCTTTAATTAGATTTGAGTTGATCAGAACTAATAGCATTCTTCATAGTTGTTCTTCCCCTGCTGAGGGAATAGAGCATCATTAAAATTATACTGACACCCCAATGCCAAGAAAGAAAAGTGGAACTGAGTTACCTGCCTTTCCCAGTAATACAAATATATCCAATCTAAAAATCACAATTAGTTAGTATGGGAAAGAAACTAACTCTATAGAAAGAAATCCATCCATTTTGTTCATAATCTAAACTCCTGCCACGAAAAGTGTGGCCTATGGACTTGCAGGGGTTACATCACTTGGGAGGTGGTTAGAAATGTGGAGTCTTAGGTCCCAATGGAGGTGATGTTTAACAAAATACTGCTGTAGTGGGGGGAGTCTTGGGGGTGGTGGTAATGAACATACCTTTGATCTCTACCAGTTAATTTTGTCAATGGAACATTAAGCATGCCCATTAACTGCATGGATTCAGTTTTCTAGTTAAATGCCTACTAATTAACTGCATGCTTCTTCTCATAGTAACAGGTTAGGCCAAATCATGACGTTATCACTGATGAATGAAAACATCCTCTCACAGCACGAGATACTTGTTATCTGCCTCGTGTTGGGCTGTGTCATCCAGGATTGGCAGCAAAGGGCTGTAAGTGAAGCGTAGTTCACAGAATTCGCATCCTGAAGCAGGGGTCAGCAAAGTTCCCTGTAAGTGGCATATAGTAAATATTTTAAGCTTTGTGGACCAAATGGTCTCTCTTCCAACTCCTCAGCTCTGCCAGTGGAGTGCAAAAGCAGCCACAGACAAAATGCAAATTAATGAGAGTGGCCATGCTCCAATAAAACTTTATTGGCACTGAAATTTGAATTTCATATAATTTTCACGTCATGAAATATTCTTTTTCTTTTGATATCTCTTTTCAACGCTTTAAGAATGTGAAAATCATTCTAGGTTTGGAGGTCGTATAGAATTAGGCAGTGGGTTGGCTGACCCCATACTAAAATTGAGGCTATACTCCCACAAAGGAGGTACTGGCACAAGGTTGAGGGACCAGGATGGATCGACAGCTCCTTCAGGCCACTGTGAATAATATGGAAAGCAACTCAGTAGGAATATCTGTTTTTCAAAAGGAATGAAATATTTGTTAGAACTCTAGACTGACAAAGAACATTTGTTCATGTATTGATATTAATGTCTGATGATTTAACAATTTAATTACAATGCTGCCATGGGTTGAATTATGTCCCCCCTGCCAAAAGATATGTTGGAGTCCTAACCCCCGGGACCTCAGAATGTGACCTTGTTTGGAAGTACGGTCTTTACAGATGTAATCAAGTTAAGATGAGGTCATTAGGGTTGGTCCTAATTCACTATGACTGGTGTCCTTATAAAAAGGGGAAAGTTGAATACAGACACGCGCACAGGAAGAACGCCACGTGAAGATGAAGACAGAAAATGGGGTGATGTGGCAGAAGCCAAAGACGGCCAGCAAACCATCAGAAACCAGGAGTGAGGGCTCCCCTGATGGCGCAGTGGTTGGGAGTCCGCCTGCCGATGCAGGGGATGCAGGTTCGTGCCCCGGTCCGGGGGGATCCCACATGCCGCGGAGCAGCTGGGCCCGTGGGCCATGGCCGCTGAGCCTGCGCTCCGCAACAGGAGAGGCCACAACAGTGAGAGGCCCGCGTACCAAAAAAAAAAAAAAAAAAAAAAAAGAAACCAGGAGTGAGACGTGGAACAGATTTCCCCTCCAACCTCATAAGGAACCAACCCTGCTGACATCTTGATCTAGAACTTCTAGCCTCCAGAACTGTGACACAATACTGTTCTGTTGTTTAAGACATCCCGTTTGTAATACTTTGTTAAGGCAGCCCTAGGAAACTGACACAAATGTCCTTATTCCTTTTAGACTCAGGATATAAGGGTGTCTCTGTATGTATCTTCTCTCCCCTCATTTGCCAAAATAACTGCCGCTGGTAGAAAGGACAATGCTAACAAATGTTGCTACCAGTTTGCTCTGTTAGGGAGAGCATATCTAAAGTCTGGCTTTTTTATTTGTTATGTTAAAAAAAACAACATCAGTGAGGTCACGTCAGTAGCTGGAAAGGCACACATGCTACCTACAGATGCCTTGACAATAGAGAGTGGCAGCTTGATCAACACATGCTAAATGTAAAAATGAAATATAAATTGTGCCAAATGTATAAAACTGAAGACTTCTGGATTTGGGGTGAACTGGAAGGAAAAAAGAACAAAAATTCTGTGGTTAATTAACTTCCGGCCCTGTCATATGTCTCCGTCTGTATTAATAATTATGTGAATCTTATTAAATGCGGTGGACAAGAAAAGAAGTCACTTGAAGATTAAACTCCTATAACCATGAAAACTAGCAGTTGTGGTAAATGTTTAACAACCAGCTCTTGGGGGAGGCAGGGGGTGAGCCTGATTTGCTGGGTTTGCCAATTTCTATGGTGTAACTATCCCCACCATGGCTGATTTCAAGCTACTAGCAGTATTTCACTGAACACTTGGTAGGGAAGAGATGTCCACATCACTTACCACCAGCTGGTGTGAGCCAGCTCCTGCATGTATCTGGTTATAGCAATAATAACTTCCACCAACTCCCAACATCAGCTATATCTAAGAATGAAACTGTGATGCAAAGGTGAGACCCTCACTGCCTCAAAGCTGTCTCCCAACAACCTGGAGAATCAATGCACATAGATCTGGGGGAGCTAGCCTTTAGAAGCTCTCCTAAAAAGTATTATTTTGATGCCTGGTTAGCTCTTCTTTCCTGGGAAAAGCCTGCTAGCCTGCTAAACCACTGGGAAAAGAAGTGCTTAAAATGTCAGCCACCCCTCCAGCACACGCACCCTAACAGAGACACAATCCACATGATAAAGGACAAGAGAGTTCGTTCTGCTATAAAGTTTCTAAAAATCATTGTGCAATGTAAAATTGTGCAATAAAAACCACGGGGCTGGTGAGAAAAATGGAAGCTCAAAAATTCAGCAGTGAAACATTTTAAGAAGTCACCTAATAAAAATGGTAGCAAAGTTTTACACATGTTAAACGAGGCAGAAATACCTAAATACTACAATAAATAGAACACTTTATCTTGAAACTGCCTGGAGTTTGCTTGTGGAAGTGCGCTTTGAAGGGCTGAAGCTTGTGAGTTATTGTGAAGTGGTGGAACGATGGTTAGCTGAAACTGGAGAGAAAGTTGGAAGCCCAGATGTGGGTGGTGTCACTCAGAACACGTGGGGAACTGAGGTAGCTGGCAGAGGTCTGAGGTGTGTGCATGTCTGTGATTTGGGCGTTCCTACACAGCTCCTTTCAGTTGGGTACGGTTTTCCTTATTCATCTAGTGCTTACCACGGACAAAATCATGCATAAGAAAACAAGAAATGCTCACATTTTCCCCTAATGTATCAACTGTATTCAAAAAGTTTAGTCATTGATTTCTGCTTTCTTATTTTTTTATTTTTATCTTTTATTTTTTGGCCATACCATGATGCATGCGGGATCTTAATCCCCAACCAGGGGTCGGACCCCGTGCCCCCTGCATTGGGAGCAAGGAGTTTTAACCTCCGGACTGCCAGGAAAGACCATACTTTGTTTTTTGACCCTCTACAGGTCCTTCCTACTGTTTCCACTCTACAACTTTCTACTAGGATAGAAAATACAATGAGATGTACAGAAAAATACAAATTTAGAAGCTCTAGGAAGTGTTTTTCATATCGGTTAGTCATTAGGCTCTATCTCTTCTGCCCTTTTTCTTCATTCCTCAGTGACCTCCTGCTCTAGATTTAGCACCTGGGATCCTTACATTTTTGTATTCTCTTCTGCATAAAACTCTGCTTTCATGAAAGAGTGAGCTAAACTGATTCTTACTAAAGTTAAAGGACTAGGCACAATTTCACGGAGATCAAAGCTTCAAGGTAAAAGAATCTGGCAGGTATTTTTGGATATTGGGCATTATCAAATAGATGGGGGAGCCACTGGACGTAAAGTGTTCTTCTGAACACTTCATAAACAGTCCCCAGTGGTCCCATTTACTCTGGCTGTGTGAGGAGGAGAGGCACGTCTGCATCTCAGCTTCTCCTCAACCTGGTTGTTTGGAAGAGGCATTCAACGCCCACTCCATCGCCCCCAGACATCCTTCACAAGGTTGTTACGAGGAACAAATGCAAGAACATGGTTTCTGGCCTCATGTTTATCATGTGAAAGGGAAGCAGCACACATGATGGCTAAGGGTGCCAGCTCTACGATCAAACTGCCTGGGTGAAAATGTGGACCCCACCACTTCCTCTTTGCTGGAACTTGGGTATGTCCCTTAGGCTCTCTGAGGTTCATTTCTTCAGCCATACAATGGAGATAACGATGGGAACTCTGCTCAATATTACGGAACAACCTAATTGGGAAAAAAATTTGAAAAAGAATGGATACATGTATATGGATAACTGAATCACTTTGCTGTAAACCCGAAACTCACACAACATTGTTAATCTACTATACTCCAATATAAAATAAAAAGTTAAAAGAAGAAAAGAAAATGAAATACATATCGAAATGCTCAGCACAATGTCTAGACAGAGCCAGTGTTCAATATATGTTATTAATAACAAGAAATTCAATATGAGCTAGCTCTATGGACACCCTCTGGACACATAATACGAATGTTAGCCATTTAACTGCATGCGACACATTATACCTATAAGCTGCCCAAGTATGTGCTGAATGCGATGGTTTACTTATTTTAGAAGACACTTAGGGCTTCCCTGGTGGCGCAGTGGTTGAGAGTCCGCCTGCCGATGCAGGGGACGCGGGTTCGTGCCCCGGTCCGGGAAGATCCCACATGCCGTGGAGTGGCTGGGCCCGTGAGCCGTAGCCGCTGAGCCTGCGCGTCCGGAGCCTGTGCTCCGCAACGGGAGAGGCCACAACAGTGAGAGGCCCGCGTACCACAAAAAAAAAAAAAAAAGGCACTTAAATCTATTCCATAGAATGTGGCCTTAGCTTTGCGGTTTGCTGAATAAAGCACAGGCTCCTGGTCCCCAAGAGCCTAGCAGTACAGAACTGCCAGATGGATGACCCACGTTGGGATATGGCTTGTGCGCTGGGCAGAACTGAGCTGCACATAAAGCCAGGTTACTTGTGTCGAGATTCAAGCCAAGACCTTGCCCTACTCAGCTCTCCAGCCCAGACACCAGAACTAATTTACGTGCCAGGTGAATAAACGTGACTTCAATCTTCCGAAGGTGCAGAATGATTCTAGGTTTTCCTTTAGACAGTAATCTTTCTATAGACATAGAATTGCTCGGCTTATTTTGAAATTGCTTTTCTATTCTGGTGACTTTTGGCAGTTTGGTCTTTAAGCTTTTAAGTATTTTGCTTTTGAAATGGCTACATGTACAGTGTGACCAAATGATAAGCACTGCAAAACTCTGATCCTGAAGCTGGAGTCTAGACAATTCCTTCTCTCTCCACAGCTGACCAAACCATCCTCATGGTCTTTCCTCGAACAGTATCACCTGGTAATGCAATGCTAGCATTTGTTCAGAGTAATTTTTTTTCTCCTTTGGACCAAAACCAAAATCTTCAAATGTAAAGTATCTACTGCCTCAGAAATAAAGATTTTAAACAAATTTGCATTTTCTTTCTCATTTAGCTGAGGCTACTGAGCTTTTTACTTGGAAATAATTCGAGTGATTTAAAGGTTCTAACATGTATATGTTCTCCAATTATTTGAATGCAACCTCCTTGGGGCAGAGACTGTTTTGTCCATTCCTCCATTTCCAACACCTAAAACAGTGTCTAGAACCCTGCAGGTGCTTCTGTTAGTTTCCTATTTCTATGCAACGAATTACCGCAAACTTAGTTACTCCAAACAACAAACACTTAGCATCTCCCAGTTTCTGTGGGTCAAGAGTCCAGATATAGCTTGACCAGGTCCTCTGCTTGGGTCCCACAAGGCTACAATAAAGCTGTCGGTCAGTGCTGAGGTCTCACCTAAGGCTCTACTAGAAAAGGATCTGATTTTGTTGACAGAATTCAGATTCTTACGGCTGTGATACTGGAAGCTGTGGTTTCTTACCAGCTGTTGGCTGGAAGCTTCCTTGGGTCTAGGAGGCTGCCCTCGGCCCCTTGCCATGTTGGCTCCCATAGAGGCAGCCCAGTTCTTCAAAGGCAGCAAGGAGAGAGAGAGAGACTCCAGCAAGATGGGTGCTGCGATGTTACGAAATCACATACGTGTCATCTTGTACATCTTTCACCCCATTAGAAGCAAGTCACAGCCCAACCACACTCCAGGGGCGAGTATGACACAGTGTGTGAACATCAGGCGATGGGAGTCGTGGGGACACCCTGAGAGTCTGTCTGTCACAATTCTTTTTTTTTTGGTCACATAGTTTTCGGGATCTTAGTCCCCCAACCAGGGATCAAATCCACGCCTTCGGCAGTGAAAGCACAGGGTCCTAATCACTGTACTGCCAGGGAATTCCCTGTCCGTCACAATTCTTAATACGTTGATCCAATAAATGAATGCAGAGCCAGTGTCTCTAGTGAGCACCTAGCTAGGATGATCATATGAGATAAGTTTACATTTTGAGTCCTTTATTCTATAAACCGTAGATTTTCAATTCCTTCTTTAGTTAAAACACACATCTCTGAGTAAAGATAATTTGTTAGAAGCCACCTCAGGCTTATTAGAAAACGTTTGGGGAGAGATCGTAAATGTAGCACAGAACCATACCGTTATCTTTTTCGGTGAAGAAAGCGCTTCCACAAGCTCAAAGGGATGAAGTGCCGCGGCCGTAGAGGAAAAGGCACTGAATGGGTGTTTCCTCTTTCAGGCTGTCCTCCCAGATTTTCTGAGCACACGGATAATTGGAGAAGTTCTCCCTCAGAGGTATCCAGCTCCACATGCTTTGACGGAGAGACCAGTACAGAAACCAAAGCATTGCATCGGGCAGAATAAAGATACTTGGGAAATGAGTATGCATTTGTAAAATAGTTCATGTTGAAATATTTTACCAACACAAACATCAAAGAAACTGGATTGATTTATATACATTAAAGTGGAGTGGGCAGAAAAAGGAGGGGGCATGGTTTTTAGTTCTGTATCTACTAAGTGATTTATAGGATGAGCTCCCGACCGGCTTAACTACTCTCTCTAATGAACGTAGTCTTATGAACTGATGAAAAATCCCTGAAGCATCTGGCCAGCTGTGAAAGGAAGGAGTGATCGTGAGGGGACCAAGGGAGCAGTGGTTAGAGAGGACACATTATGCAAATGGTAGCGTGTCTCTGGGGCCAGCCTGAATGGGTGTGACCCTTCACACCTGAGGCTCTGGGTTCCTGACTTCTCATCTATCAAACAGGGAGAGAAACAGACCTACCTCTGGTGCTGGTTGTGAGAATTAGTTACACGTAATGCATTTAGAATATAGCCAGGAAGAGAAACGCTAGCTCTAAGATTTAGTGTTATTTGTTAGAAAAACAGATTTAAACTTATCCAACTGATAATATGCATACTCTTTTATAGAAACATGAAACACAGGAAAAAAAATTGGAAATTCATTCTGAAATCCTTAGAAGAAACCATCATTACGAAGAGCCATTTTCCTTTATTTTTCCTTTTATTTTTTTTTCCAAACCAACAATGAAATGCAGGCGCCATGTTGTGAAATGTTACGAATGGGTAATCTCTGTCATCTGGTCCAAGCTTCCTGAATGCTGGAAGCCTCACTCCTTGCAACTTGTTCACAAGGTCATGACACGCCTCTTTCCCCTAACAACTTATCAACCTACCTTCCATTTGTAAAACTTTTTTTGGTTTTTCATTGTCCCCTGAGACATGTCCCAATGGCATGCGTTCTAAAGTCCTCTATCAGGACACACCAGTAACTGTACTTCCCAGCCTTCACTTTCCTGCCTCTTCCGTCTCCACCCTCCCTGTTTCAGTAAATGATGGCTCAGTTCTCCTCCCCAACCCTTCCTCAGTGTCTGCTTCCTAAGGCCCACAGATGGCTTCCACCGCTCACGTCCTGTCCTCCTCAAAGCTGGAGGTTGAGTCTGTGTGCACTCCTGGAGCCATGTCAACTTCAGAGGGTAAAGGACAAGAAACGCCCCTGAACTGTGATGGGTATCTCTATGATCTAAGTCGGTAGAAGGAATGTATTTCTTTCCTCCAGCTTTGGGGATAACTGTTTCACTCGATCACTACAGCCAGAGAAAGTTAACCTCAATGCCGACGGACTCTGGCTGACTGCAAGAGAACTCCTAACAGAAATGCTGCAATGAGACAGCATCATGAATAACAAGCCAGTCCATGAAGACACACCCAAAACACCATTTACAAACCTCCAGTTTCCTTCTTCTTACACCATTCTGACTTTTGTAAAATCAGAATGCTGAGCCCACACCCTTGTTTTATAGATGGGGAAATTCAAGTTCAGGGAGATTCAGTGTCTCACACAAGCCCACAATGATGAGTTTAGGAAGAACTGGAACAGATCCCAGGTACAGAAGTGCTGGGACCTGGGCTCTGAGAGCCATGCCATGGGACTCTCCCATAGGTTCCTCTGACTCCAAGTAAGATGCACTGAGCACTTCAACAGATAGGGGTCCGAGATGCACCCCCTCAGATCAGATTCTGCTGCATGCAAATTACATGTGACTTAACGTTCCGATATGGAACAGAACAATTAAACATTAGGGTTCTCTTATCAGATTCTTATAGAGTCCTTGTGGCATTAACTGTAGACCAACTTCTAAAGAAAACTGCGTATCCTACTGTACAGCACAGGGAACTATATTCAATACCCTGTGATAAACCACAGTGGAAAAGAATATGAAAAGGAATATATATATATACATACATCTGTATATATATAACTGAATCACTTTGCTGTACGGCAGAAATTAACACATTATAAATCAACTATAGTTCAATAAAATTTAAAAAATAAAGAAAACTGCACACTAGGATTTAATCATCTAGATTATTCATGTCCCTCTTCATTAGATTCCTATGTATTTTTTAAAAATTTGCCTGCATATTCTGTTTAATAAATTAATCATTTTTCGAGGCTTGACACGAGGAAATGACTTCCATCCCCATTTCACTTTGCCTGTGTGGGAAGATGTTTATTCAATCGCTTGTCATCAAGGTAATATTTACTCTTAGACTTTCTAGCAGGTCATGATTACTCTCACATTGTTTCAACTGTTATGTATGATGGTGGGTTATGTTAGTAACATGTCTGAATGTCGCCTAATACTGGAAGGTCAAGAAGTTCTCCAACTGGCCTCTATATTCTTGGATAATAATGAAAGACGGTCTGGATATGATGCATAAGACTAGTTACAGAGGTGGTGGGGTTTTCTCCTTTTGAAATCATTTATAAAGCATTTGAAAAAGGTTTATAATCTGTTGAAGCCAGGCAAACATTTTTATCCTGTTTTGCAGAACAGAACAAAACCCTAAGAGAAGTCTAAATCGTGTTTTCATTCCTCTGTGCATCATCCCACGAAGATCAGAAGGATATCCTATTCATCAGTTTATTCTTAACACTCACATAGGGCTTGGCACATTGTGGACATTCATTAACTATGCACTAACAGAGAAAATAATTTATTCAAAGAGATTAGAGATAATACAAATTAATGTCTTAAAAGACAGACTTGGGCTTCCCTGGTGGCGCAGTGGTTGAGAGTCCGCCTGCCGATGCAGGGGACACGGGTTCGTGCCCCAGTCCGGGAGGATCCCACATGCCACGGAGCGGCTGGGCCCGTGAGCTGTGGCCGCTGAGCCTGTGCGTCTGGAGCCTGTGCTCCGCAACGGGAGAGGCCACAACGGTGAGAGGTCCGCGTACCACAAAACAAAACAAAGCAAAACAAGACAGACTTACCTGGAAGTAATCAAACACAGCAAATGAAACAACAAAAAAGCAGGAAACACTGCCTGCGTATATGCCTGGATTTACATGAACACTCTCATCAGATGTATGAATACAGTCTCCAACATTGAACCAGCTTTTCAACAAACTTGCAAAGTGAATTGCAAAAAGTGGTTAGAGTAAGCTACAGATTTCAATAGATCTTTATTTGATTTTGTACTTAATTGAAGATTTTAGTCTAAATTTTATCAAAACTGTGATATTTCTATTTTATTTTTTTTTAAAACTCTAATTTAAATGAGTGAAGGAAAATATCTGAGTCAAGTAATGTTGTTATTATGGTATAACAAGACAAAAAAGAAAAAAAAAACTTTCTGGGAAATGACAGGAAGAGCCATTAGCTGAACTGATGATCCACCATACCATCTTTCTAGTTTTTAGAATAGAAAGAGCTGGAAGCTGGGACGTGGACTGCATGATGTGATCATGCTGGGGATCTCGACTGGCCATGTCCTCCAGGTACACCAGCAGATGGCAGAAGCTCCTTGCTATGCGTGAGAGGTTGTTACTGACAGGCTGGGTTTAAATCATTTGGAGCAAATAAAAAACTCAGATCAGAAAGAGTTAAGAGATGTAATTTCACTGGGATTCTTTTGAAAAATACATCTACATAAATTTGCAGTCTTATATCTCACATCAATATAAAAGGGAGACCCATATGTACAGAATCACTCATATTCATCATAATAATCTTTTTTATTCTAGAATATTCACAAGCGAGATGGTTAGATTTTTCAGAAAAACAAAAGCCTCAGACAGACTCAAGTCCAGATACCATGGGAATAGGGAGGAATGGGGAGTTGTTGTGTAATGGGTATAGAGTTTCAGTTTTGCAAGACCAAAGAGAGCTCTGGAGAGTGGTTGTATAATTGGAACGTACTAAACATTACTGCAATATATACACTTAAAAACAGTTAAAACAACAAGGTCCTACTGTACAGGGAACTGCATTCAGTTATCTTGTAATAACCTATAATGGAAAAGAATCTGAAAAAGAATACATATATTTATGTATAGCTGTGTCACTTTGTTGTACACCTGAAACTAACCCAACATTGTAAATCAACTATACTTCAATTAAAAAAAATGGTTAAGATAGTAAATTTTATGTTATATGTATTTTACCAGAATTAAAATGAAAAAATCCGGATATTCACTTCTGCATCTAAGGGCCTAACACATAATGCACTGAATTAATATATCTAAAACATAATATTGGAGGGCCTGACAACCTCGGACAGCAGTTGCTTCCAAAAGAAACGCTTTGGTTAGAAAAGGATACTGGGATTTATCACAGACCAATTCAAGAGGGCGCTGAAGTGCCTGTTGCTACTGCAATTGTTAGTTCACGAGAGACCCTTTCTTTCCAGAAAGTTTAAGATCCACTAACTCCTTCTACTTAGCACTAATTGATATTGTTGATATCGCAGAAGAGGGACTCAGGATGGAATCAGCACAGAAAATAAACCTGCCTGTTTCTTTCCAGATGGGCCTTCCCAGTTTCTGCTGGAGAGGCACTGGTCAGCTCTGTGGGTGGAACATCTAAGCTACTTGTTAGATCTCCTCTTCCGTGGCAACGTTGTATTGAACTGTTTTCCCAGTAGAGTAACCAGAAAACTTTAGTTATCTAAAGCAGCACAGGCCAATAGAAATACATGTAATTCAAGATGTCTGTGCCACATTTAAGAATATAAGCAAGTGACATTAATTTTATTATATTTTATTTTTAATTTATTTTTTTCCATAGTTTTTTTTTTTTATTGGAGTATAATTGCTTTACAATGTTGTGTTACTTTCTGCTGTACAACGAAGTGAATCAGCTCTATGTATACATATATCCCCTCCCTCTTGGACCTCCCTCCCACACACCCCCATCCCAGCCATCTAGGTCATCACAGAGCACCGAGCTGAAGCTCCCTGTGCTATACAGCAGGTTCCCACCAGCTATCTATTTTACGCATGGTAGTGTAGATATATCAGTCCTAATCTCCCAATTCGTCCCACCCTCCCCTTCCCCCGCTGTGTCCACATGTCCATTCTCTGCATCTGCGTCTCTATTCCTGCCCTGGAAATAGGTTCATCTGTGTCATTTTTCTAGATTCCACATATATGCATTAATATACAATATTTGTTTTTCTCTTTCTGACTTACTTCACTATTTATGACAGACTCTAGGTCCATCCACCCAATTACATTGTTTTCTATGGCTGAGTAATATTCCATTGTATATATGTACCACATTTTCTTTATCCATTCATCTGTCGTTGGACATTTAGGTTGTTTCCATGTCCTGGCTATTGTTAACAGTGCTGCAATGAACATTGGGGTACATGTGTCATTCTGAATTATGGTTTTCTCAGGGTATATGCCCAGTAGTGGGATTGCTGGGTCATATGGTAGTTCTATTTGTAGTTTTGTAAGGAACCTCCATACTGTTCTCCATAGTGGCTGCATCAATTTACATTCCTACCAACAGTGCAAGAGGGTTCCCTTTTCTCTACATCCTCTCCAGCATTTATTGTTTGTAGATTTTTGATGATGGCCATTCTGACTGGTGTGAGGTGATACCTCATTGTAGTTCTGATTTGCATTTCTCTAACAATTAGTGATGTTGAGCATCTTTTCATGTGCCTCTTGGACATCTGGATGTCTTCTTGGGAGAAATGTCTATTTAGGTCTTCTCCCCATTTTTGGATTGGGTTGTTTGTTTTTTTGATATTGAGCTCCATGAGCTGTTTGTATATTTTGGAGATTAATCCTTTGTCCACTGCTTCGTTTGCAAATATTTTCTCCCATTCTGAGGGTTCTCTTTTCGTCTTGTTTATGGTTTCCTTTGCTGTGCAAAAGCTTTTAAGTTTAACTAGGTCCCATTTTTTAATTTTAGTTTTTTATTTTCATTACTCTAGCAGGTGGGTCAAAAAAGGTCTTGCTGTGGTTTATGTCAAAGAGTGTTTTTCCTATGTTTTCCTCTAAGAGTTTTATAGTGTCCCATCTTACATTTAGGTCTTTAACCCATTTTGAGTTAATTTTTGTGTATGGTGTTAGGGAGTGTTCTGATTTCATTCTTTTACATGTAGCTGTCCCGCTTTCCCAGCACCACTTATTGAAGAGCCTGTCTTTTCTCCAGTGCATATTCTTGCCTCCTTTGTCATATATTAGGGGACCATAGGTGCGTGGGTTTACCTCTGGGCTTTCTATCCTGTACCATTGATCTATATTTCTGTTTTTGTGCCAGTACCATACTGCCTTGATTACTGTAGCTTTGTAGTATAGTATGAAGTGACATCAATTTTAATAGTAATTTCATTTAACACAATATACTGAAAATATGCAATCAATATACAAATTTTCATACAAGGTAATATTTCACTTTTTTTTTGGTACCAAGTCTTCAAAGTCTGGTGTGTACTTTCCACTTGTAGCACATCTTCAGTTCAGACCAGCTATATTTGAAGTGTTCAGTAATTACCGTATTGGACCACACAACTGTAAGTATTAACACATCCCATGAATGAATAGGCAAATCCTTTAATACATCACTTCAACTGAATGGTTCTGAATTTTGTTTAAATCTCACTTTTATTGTTGCAGTTTTGAGGATTATTTTCATTGTTGCCTAAAACTGATGGTGTCTACATACCATGAAAATGTGGAACAAATCTTCTTTTTTTGAAGGATAAGATTTAGATGAAATAAAATTTGATGATAATAAAGTAATGTTTTGAAGTGAAAATGGGTCAGTCCTTTCACTACTACTTGTCTCAATATCAACAGCAAAACCACAAAAATGTATTTTTATTAAAATAATCTTACATTAAAATCTAGTTTTATCATGAGATGGATGCATGACAACACAGTAACATTTCTATATTCAAGTTAATATTTAGGGTGAATTCATTGACAAGAGAAAAAAAGGAGAGCTTCTCCGATTCTAAGGGTACGAGACCTCAAAATTCACTGGGGGCACTATTTGTTGTGATCTTGGACCAACGCCTCTGTTTTGAGGTCCTCCAGAAACTTGAATCGTTTGGGATGTTAGTGCTGCGGGATCATTTTCCTACACACGGTGTGCAGCTTGCAAGGCTGGAGAGATAACTTCAGTCTCCACTGCCATCTTGGCAGGTATTTTTAGCTTCCCCGTCACACAGATGCAGCAACACAAGAGGCTGTAGAGAAACAGCTGTGTGTGGAGGAACCACGGCGTGGGAGGCTGCAGAGCAGCTGCAGGATGCAAGTCTCCCAGTGTCACTGCTGATGTTCTAGACTGTGAGCCCCAAAGTCATGCTCCCACATATGCCTTGCTGAGGAGCCTGAAAAGCTTAGATCGTATCATGGTGCATGTTTTCTAAAAAAAGGCCGTAGACAGCACTTGCCAAAAATCACTCTATTTTTAATCGGTTGTTTATTTTATTTTTTTTTTTGAGGGATGTGAGGGAATTCAGTGTTTGGGAAAACCACTAGATGGAGAGTTTAGAAGTGAGAGGAAGGCATGAAACCCACACGACTGAGACCAACAGGGTCAGCTCCGGGAACATGTGTGAGTTCCAGAAATTGGTCTGTGTCCTCTCCCTTCCTCCCCTTTCCTCCAGGTTTCTCAGCTCGAAAAAGTCCTCATGTCACCTTCTGCCTGCCACCTGGGTACCCTATTTTGGACTGATTCTGTAGACATCATTTTGCTTCCCCAACTTTTCTGCCTAATCAAACCTTATCATAAATGTCCACCCACTGCCAGACAAACTAACAGGTAACCTCATGATCGACCTTTGTTCTAACCCTCCAGCCTTTCCTAGATGATAGTTTCTGCTATTTGAACAGGATTTCAAAAGAAAACACCCTTATCTCCGATTCCAAAAACAAAGCTGTACATTCATTGATGTATGTTTCGGATGGAAGAGGGAAACAGCCACGGCAGGGGAATATCATTTTAGGAAGGCAGGGCTTTTGTACCCAAATCAAGTTGTACACATTCTTCCATCCAACCCTGGAGAGATTCCAAGGGCTCTCATCTTTGAGCAGCACGTTCAGCTCCCATGCCCCGACGTTTCCATTTGGTGCTCACTTTGCTTCCAACATGAAGCAGAAACGGGTGCATCTGATGGATATAGAGTAGTAGAACGGAAACACAAAAATGGACAATAAACCATGGCGCCTGTTGATTAGCTGGCATTTTTTACAACAGACCCTTAATTATTCAGTCACTGTTTCACTGGTTACTTGGAATTAGTCTGCATAAATCACATCAGAGCTGAAACCTGGTGCAGGGTGTGGAGACACAGAACTCTGAAAGAGGAAGGAATTCTGGAAGCTCACAAAGGATGCCTGGGAGCTAACAGATTCATTTAAGCCCCTCCAAGTCTCCTCCAGCATTGCAGTGCAAGGCGAAGTGCAGGATAGTTTTCTGTGTGACTTAAATTACCTTGTGTCCACTGACTTTATAAACTTATTAAAGCAAATTATGATACTTGAAGCTCTGAGCTGAAGGACTCTAGTGAGGATGGATCTGCTTGTCTTATCTTTTCTCCTTTATTTGTTCATTTTATTCATTTACCTTTTAAAAAACGGTATGCTTCATGTGGGCAAAGAAAAGTCGATTTATAGGTTAGGGAATCTTTTTTTTAAATCTTAGTCAATTTCTTGTAAACTTTCCAAAATTTAGTGTCTAAAATTAATACATACCTCTTCTCTACTTTATTATTTCTCATGAATCCCCCCAAACATACCCAACCCCCAATGGTCCAGTCTCTTATGGGGCAGAACAGCATTTTTCAAAAAGTGGCCAAGGACCAGCTCTATCCAAACCATCCCCTGCATGTTTGTTAAAATGCAGATTCCAGGCTCTACCATGGGCCAAGTAAGTTAGAAATTCGTAGACTGGGGTCCTGAAATCTGCAATAAACCAGCATCCTAGGTAATTCTCATGCAATTGAAAATCCAAACTCCAGAGCATAGGTGAGTTCTGTGCTCCATCTTGAGCCTGGCATGCCCCTCAGTTTATGGTTTCAGAGCCAGGTAAAGCCAGGTTAAACAACAAAAACACAGGACCACAGATTACTGTGCTTTCACATACAACATCTTATTTGATTCTCACAACCACCCTTCAAAGGAGGCAGAAGATTTTAAGATTTTCATTAAAAGATAAGGAAACTGAGGTTCAGAGAAAAAAATGATGTTCTCACTGCATATAATTAGTAAGAGGTAGACCTGGGGCTAGATTTCAGGTCTTCTAAGGAGTTCCATGCTCCTGTTTCCTGGATTGGCCATACATTCTCCAGGCACTCCAAACATGGAGCCCAAGGGACAGCTCATAGCTTGTGCTATGTGGAAAGAGGTTATATTCATGGTGGTGAACTGCTGCTACTGCTGCCCTGTCCACATCTATCACCTGGTCATGGGGGCCTCTCAGTGGCAATACGTAGTCCCTGCTATGGACTGAACTGTGTCCCTCCAAAATTCATATGTTAAAAGCTCTAACCTCCAATGTGATGGTATTTGGAGATGAAGTCTTTGGGAGGTAATCAGGTTTAGATGAGGTCATGAGGGTGGGGTCCTCGTGATGGGATTGGTGCCCTTGTAAGAGGAGATACCAAAGAGCTGGCTTTCTCTTTCTCTCTACCATATGAGGACTCAGTGAGAAGGTGACATTTGTAAGCCAGGAAGAGGGGTCTCACTAGAACTCAACCATGCTGGCACTCTGATCTCATATTTCCAGCCTCCAGAACTGTAAGGAAATAAGTTTCTGTTGTTTGAGCCACATAGTCTATGATGTTTTGTTATGGTACCCCTAGCTGACTAAGTCCCTGTTTCTCTGATATTTCTGGTACCTTAAAAGCATTTTGGCATTCAATCACCTACGTCATATGTGCCGCATATGTGCCACCAGATGTGGTCCTAAGTAATTATGACATCTCTCCAGGTCTCCATGGAAACAGTGTCTCCCCTGAACTTTTCTGTCAGGATGCAGTAGGGACACGAAATTATTCAAGAAATGAAATAACTTACTTCAGAAAGGACAGAACCTGCAGAAGACAGACTCTGGGTATCTAGTCACAGGTGGCAGATTTAAAGTACCCTGAAGCAGTTCTCCTTGGAAAAGCCATACAAGAGCACACACCCTTATAAACACCCTTTCTCCAGAATAAAAAGCAAAGGCAAATATCAAATAACTGCAATAATCATGTACCAGTATCTACCCCATGCCCGATCCTGTATTTTATTGTGTGATCTCATTTCATCGTAAGAACAATAAGGTCAGATGGGGAGTATTCATTTAATGACAAAAGGATTCAAGTGTCAAAGTTACGAACCTTGCCTACATTCCCAGAGTATTAGGGCAGAGCTTGAATTGAACCCAAATCTTCTCTGATGCTACATTTAACACCATGTGTTGACCCATCAGAACTACAACAAAAATCCTTCAGTGGTAGGAGCTAAAATAAAGAAATACATTAGAAATAAATTAGAAGGTGCTTCCTTCCTATTTGGCGTTTAATCGATATCTAATAAGACTATTTTTATGCAATCAACAGCACTGGGAGAAGAGGCTGTGATGTTATGAGAAAGAAGAGATGCTTAATGTGGACTGTACATTACACACTTACAAGAAAAAAACCAGTTTGCATCAATGGTGCGACTCGGTACGTTTCCCCGTCTGTCCTAGCAGGAAGACAGGCAGCATTTCTACAAGAGAATTCACGCCACCCAACTAAAATTAGATCGTCCACATTTATGCTTTGAGTTGGTGTCATTATCTCAGTGGCGGTGTGGGAGTTTAAACCCGTAATCGCTGCGTATTTAGAACGGATAAACCTGATTTGCATAACTGCAAGAGCTCAAGAAACCACTCTACTGCATTACTTCATTCTGGTGATGAATTTTCAATGTGGAACGTTCAGAATTTACCAGTAGAGGAAAGCAACTCCACTAATTAAACTGCTGACATGCCAACTGATAGCAACTAACAAGTCCAGTGTTTAACAACATCAGGGTTACAGTGTGACTCTATCAGATGTGTGAATATGGGTATCAGACATCCCAGAATGGCTGGGACAGGCCAAAGTGGGATGAAGTTTACTTCTAGCAGCACAGCTGACACTGAGGCATGATGTCTCACCAGTTGGGCAAACTCCACAGATGGCCAGACCTTAATACAGAACAAAACACTGATTCGACGTAAGAGGGATTTTACTTTTACTTTTTTTTCTTCTAAGTCAAATGCTGCAGAAACATGGGGCTAATTAGAAATATTTTTTATAGCAAAGCACCGTAAACACAAAGCATCATGGTCTGTCAGTGATTCAACGTGTACTGGATAACAGCGTGAAAGGTATTTAAAGCTTTTTTTTTTTGAGGAATATAAATTCATACTCATCATACGCATAGTAGCAGATTTCCTAGGAATTTGCAGAGGCCAAATGTGATAGCCCATATTTTGCTTGTTATGACTGAATTCATCTGGAAGATAACTGCCTATTCATAATCCACTATTTTTACTTTTATTTTCAGCTTATCTTTCTAAATCCAGATTCACTCTGTCTGGTCATAGTGTTGAAAACACTTTAATGATACAGTGGGACAGAAACAAATGAGTCCATATGTAACTACGGAGCAGCTCTTGATCCACTGTTATCTAGCTGCCTTTTATTCTATAACTGTGTGTGTGTGTAGGGGGGGTTGTGTGAATAAAATGACATTCACTTCATAGATGTTATTGCAACAGGGGATCATATCTCCTAACAATACCATCATGTTTAATTTTCCAAAAAAGTGTTAAAACTCAGATAATCTAACTCTGAAATCTACTGAAAAAGAACATGCCAGTTTTTCTCATGCTGCACTTTATTAAAAAATAATTCTTTGTAAGTTAAAACTTGAAAATGCCTAGGAGTTCTAAGGACTAAAATAATCCTTGCCTTGGGAAAAATCAGTGATTGCATGCAGCAGCATTCAGACATCCATTCTACCTCCACAAAGCCCAAGGCAACCGCTTCCACTTATCTTGTTCGAGACTTTGACCCTGATGTATGGCTGCCTGGCACTGTCTGCTTCAATGTGTTGAGTTTTACTAAGAAGACCTGAATTAGAACCAGATTTTCATGGGCGTGTGTTTCTAACTCCTATACTATATTCCATGATATCATTTGCTTAAAAGAGATGGAAAACTTCAGGGAGGAAGAAATCGGGGCAAAAATTTCATCAGCTTGAAATGACAAAGAACTGGAAGCGATATCTTATTCTGAAAATTCACTAGCAAGTCTTCAACAAAATTTTATTTCCTTGTGTTTTCCAGATGATGTTGTTCATATTTACATTTGTAATACCAAAAGGTCAGTAGAGCGAATCGTGAGCTACTTGTGGGCGGGTTAAGCATCACTCTTCACCCAGAACCCAGCACTGCTGAATTCTTCAATCTCAGAACAGTAAGTAAACTTATGTCTGTCAGTAAATTAAGTTGGGATAGGCAAACAGTCAGGCTTTCTATGTTAATACCGAGCGTTGTTGGAACAGTTATGAATTGAGAAAAGTCACAGAATATATTGATGATCAGTGTTAAGTAAACTACGAGGCTGATAATGACTTTGCTGGGGATTTAGTATTTGAGAGTACCTGACATTTGTACAGTGTTTTTAGGGTTTATATGCCCTATGTCATTTGAATTCAACAATAGGTGAGCTGGCTTTTTTTTTTTTTTTTGCGGCACGCGGGCCTCTCACTGTTGTGGCCTCTCCCGTTGTGGAGCACAGGCTCCGGACGCGCAGGCTCAGCGGCCATGGCTCACGGGCTCAGCCGCTCCGCGGCATGTGGGATCTCCCCAGGCCGGGGCACGAACCCGTGTCCCCTGCATCGGCAGGCGGACTCTCAACCACTGCACCACCAGGGAAGCCCAGAGCTGGCATTATTTTTTCTACTTTAAATTATAGTTAACATTTAGTGAGTTTTAAACATGTTTCAGGCACATATAATAATTAGCTAGCTAATTAATTAATATCATTTAATCCTTATCACAATCCAATTGCCCCCAAAATGAGGAAAGTGAGGATCTGAAAAAATAAATGGATTTCTCAAACTTGGGCAGCAAGTGGGCCACCTAGGATATTAAGTCCAATTGGAGTGAGCTAAGGCCTGATATTTTCTATTCCCATGTGTGACAAATATAAAGCAAAAAGTTGAAACTGAGAGAACGATACTATGGTCTTCATGTGTTGCAAGGTGGAAGGTTCATTACCATAGAAGGTGTCCCTTCCTCAGTCCACTGTAAAGAGCCAGTGTTCCACAGGGCAAAGCAAAATCTACACAACCCTCAATACCTCCCTCCACGTTGCCAAAAGAGTCATGCGTCATTTACAAGCAAGGGAGCCCTTCTTATAACAGGAAGTCTAGATCATTCAAAGATCATATACTGCACAATATAAACATTATCTGTGACTAAAATAACCTGCGAGATGTTGACAGATTCAGATATGGGACTTCAATCTGCCAGGGTCCCCAAAACCCAAGAGTTGTAAGCTTGAAAGTGGTGACTCCAACTCTAATCCCAGGGTAGCATTTGGAAACAGAGGAACCCCGTCCATATTTAAGAGGTATCTTTAGGTTTGCTACCTTTGTAAATGTTTTGGCAAAATTAACATAGCTATCTATTTTGGAATAGCAATCAACTTTGAAAATGATGTTTTAAGATCCAGCAGATGGGGGCTCCCCTGGTGGCACAGTGGTTGAGAGTCCGCCTGCCGATGCAGGGGATGCGGGTTCGTGCCCCGATCTGGGAGGATCCCGCATGCCGTGGAGCGGCTGGGCCCGTGAGCCATGGCCGCTGAGCCTGCGCGTCCGGAGCCTGTGCTCCGCAAAGGGAGAGGCCACAGCAGTGAGAGGCCCGTATACCGCAAAAAAAAAAAAAAAAAAAAAGATCCAGCAAATGCATAATTGTCAGGAATTTATAAGAAAATACAACATTCTGAGAACTGAAATATGGTTTCACTTTTTAAGATTTAGAGCACATAATTTTTTCTGTTTATTCAGTGCTCCGTGCTCCCTATAAAACGACGGATACATGAATTTATAGTAATCTCAACATACACACCTTGATTCTTTGAGCAATTCTACCATTAATCAGTACCAGTGAAGAAAGCAGTGTTCTAAAGGTGATTTCTTAAACCCAAGGTCAGCCTGTCATTACTGATTTGAGACAAAATTATTTTCCCTACAAATCTGATCTCACTGGATTTGGCCTAAGTCACCCTGTTATCCCCTCATGACCCAAGCTGCCAGTCTTATTCTGGCATGTTTTAAATTACAAAAATCCTGTGTTATGTAAACCATGTGTCTTCTGAATCGACCCAATCTAAATGTTGATTTTATTTTCCTTTGGAATGATTTCATTTTTAATTTAATGATGTCTTAATCCTTCACCCTTATTTTATTTATTTTTAACATCTTTATTGGAGTATAATTGCTTTACAGTGGTGTGTTAGTTTCTGCTGTATAACAAAGTGAATCAGCTATACATATACATATATCCCCATATCTCCTCCCTCTTGTGTCTCCCTCCAACCCTCCCTATCCCACCCCTCTAGGTGGTCACAAAGCACCGAGTTGATCTCCCTGTGCTATGTGGCTGCTTCCCACTAGCTATCTATTTTACATTTGGTAGTGTATATAAGTCCATGCCACTCTCTCACTTTGTCCCAGCTTACCTTTGCCCCTCCTCGTGTCCTCAAGTCCATTCTATACATGTGCGTCTTTATTCCTGTCCTGCCCTTAGGTTCTTTATAACCTTTTTCTTTTTTTAGATTCCATATATATGTGTTAGCATATGGTATTTGTTTTTCTCTTTCTGACTTACTTCACTCTGTATGACAGACTCTAGACCCACCCACCTCACTACAAATAGTTCAATTTAGTTTCTTTTTATGGCTGAGTAATATTCCATTGTATATATGTGCCACATCTTCTTTATCCATTCATCTGTCGATGGACACTTAGGTTGCTTCCATGTCCTAGCTATGGTAAATAGAGCTGCAATGAACATTGTGGTACATGACTCTTTTTGAATTATGGTTTTCTAAGGGTATATGCCCAGTAGTGGGATTGCTGGGTCATATGGTAGTTCTATTTTTAGTTTTTTAAGGAACCTCCATAATGTTCTCCATAGTGGCTTTATAAATTTACATTCCCACCAACAGTGCAAGAGGGTTCCCTTTTCTCCACACCCTCTCCAGCATTTACTGTTTGTAGATTTTTTGATGATGGCCACTCTGACTGGTGTGAGGTGATACCTCACTGCAGTTTTGATTTGCGTTTCTCTCATGATTAGCGATGTTGAGCATCCTTTCATGTGTTTGTTGGCAATCTGTATATCTTCTCTGGAGAAATGTCTTTTTAGGTCTTCTGCCCATTTTTGGATTGGGTTGTTTGTTTTTTGATATTGAGCTGCATGAGCTGCTTGTAAATTCTGGAGATTAATCCTTTGTCAGTTGCTTCATCTGCAAATATTTTCTCCCATTCTGAGGGTTCTCTTTTGGTCTTGTTTATGGTTTCCTTTGCTGTGCAAAAGCTTTGAAGTTTCATTAGGTCCCATTTGTTTATTTTGGTTTTTATTTCCATTTCTCTAGGAGGTGGGTCAAAAAGGATCTTGCTGTGATTTATGTCATAGAGTGTTCAGCCTATGTTTTCCTCTAAGAGTTTTATAGTGTCTGTCCTTACATTTAGGTCTTTAATCCATTTTGAGTTTATTTTTGTGTATGGTGTTAGGGAGTGTTCTAATTTCACTCTTTTACATGTAGCTGTTCAGTTTTCCCAGCATCACTTACTGAAGAGGCTGTCTTTTCTCCATTGTATATTCTTGCCTTCTTTATCAAATATAAGGTGACCATATGCATGTGGGTTTATCTCTGGGCTTTCTATCCTGTTCCATTGATCTATATTTCTGTTTTTGTGCCAGTACCATACTGTCTTGATTACTGTAGTTTGTAGTATAGTCTGAAGTCAGGGAGTTGGATTCCTCCAGCCCCGTTTTTCTTTCTCAATATTGCTTTGGCTCTTCGGGGGTCTTTTGTGTTTCCAAACAAATTGTGAAATTTTTTGTTCTAATCCTGTGAAAAATGCCATTGTTAGTTTGACAGGGATTGCATTGACTCAGTAGATTGCTTTGGGTAGTAGAGTCATTTTCACAATGTTGATTCTTCCAGTCTAAGAACATGGTATATCTCTCCATCTGTTTGTATCATCTTTAATTTCGTTCATCAGTGTCTTATAGTTTTCCGCATACAGGTCTTTTGTTTCCTTAGGTAGGTTTATTCCTAGGTATTTTATTCTTTTTGTAGCAATGGTAAACGGGAGTGTGGCCTTTATTATGTTGAGGTAAGTTCCCTCTTTGCCCACTTTCTGGAGGGTTTTTATCGTAAATGGGTGTTGAATTTTGTTGAAAGCTTTTTCTGCATCTATTGAGATGATCATACGGTTTTTATCCTTCAATTTGTTAATCTGGTGTATCACATTGATTGATTGGCGTATATTGCAGAATCCTTGCATTCCTCGGATAAACCCCACTTGATCATGGTGTGTGATGATCCTTTTAATGTGCTGTTGGATTCTGTTTGCTAGTATTTTGTTGAGGATTTTTGCACTTATGTTCATCAGTGATATTGGCCTGTAGTTTTCTTTCTTTGTGACATCTTTGTCTGGTTCTGGTATCAGGGTGATGGTGGTCTTGTAGAATGAGTGTGGGAGTGTTCCTCCCTCTGTATGTTTTGGAAGAGTTTGAGAAGGATAGGTGTTAGCTCTTCTCTAAATGTTTGATAGAATTCGCCTGTGAAGCCATCTGGTCCTGGACTTTTGTTTGTTGGAAGATTATTAATCACAGTCTCAATTTCAGTGCTTGTTATTGGTCTGTTTATATTTTCTATTTCTTCCTGGTTCAGTCTCGGAACGTTGTGCTTTCTAAGAATTTGTCCATTTCTTCCAAGTTGTCCACTTTATTGGCATAGAGTTGCTTGTAGTAATCTCTCATGATCCTTTGTGTTTCTGCAGTGTCAGTTGTTACTCCTCCTTTTTCATTTCTAATTCTATTGATTTGAGTCTTCTCCCTTTTTTTCTTGATGAGTCTGGCTAATGGTTTATCAATTTTGTTTATCTTCTCAAAGAACCAGCTTTTAGTTTTATTGATCTTTGCTACTGTTTCCTTCATTTCTTTTTCATTTATTTCTGATCTGATTTTTATGATTTCTTTCCTTCTGCTGACTTTGGCGTTCTTTTGTTCTTCTTTCTCTAATTGCTTTAGGTGTAGGGTTAGGTTGTTTGAGATGTTTCTTGTTTCTTGAGGTAGGATTGTATTGCTGTAAACTTCCCTCTTAGAACTGCTTTTGCTGCATCCCATAGGTTTTGTGTTTTCGTGTTTTCATTGTCATTTGTTTCTAAGTATTTTTAATTTCCTCTTGTTTTCTTCAGTGATCTCTTGGTTATTAAGTAGTGTATTGTTTAGCCTCCATGTGTTTGCATTTTTTACAGAATTTTTCCTGTAATTGATATCTAGTCTCATAGCATTGTGGTTGGAAAAGATACTTGATACGATTTCAGTTTTCTTAAATTTACCAAGGATTGCTTTGTGACCCAAGATATGATCTATCCTGGAGAATGTTCCATGAGCACTTGAGAAGAAAGTGTATTCTGTTGTTTTTGGATGGTATGTCCTATAAATATCAATGAAGTCCATCTTGTTTAATGTATCATTTAAAGCTTGTGTTTCCTCATTGATTTGCATTTTGGATGATCTGTCCATTGGTGAAAGTGGGGCGTTAAAGTCCCCACTTTAACACATAGTAACACTGTGATTGTGTTATTGTCGATTTCTCCTTTTATGGCTGTTAGCAGTTGCCTTATGTATTGAGGTGCTCCTATGTTGGGTGCATAAATATTTACAATTGTTATATCTTCTTCTTGGATGGATCCCTTGGTCATTCTGTAGTGTCTTTCTTTGTCTCTTGTAACAGTCTTTATTTTAAAGTCTATTTTGCCTGATATGGGAATTGCTATTCCAGCTTTCTTTTGATTTCCATTTGCATGGAATATCTTTTTCCATCCCCTTACTTTCAGTCTGTATGTGTCCCTAGGTCTGAAGTGGGTCTCTTATAGACAGCATATATTCGGGTCTTGTTTTTGTATCCATTCAGCCAGTCTATGTCTTTTGGATGGAGCATTTAATCCATTTACATTTAAGGTAATTATTGATATGTATGTTCCTATTACCATTTTCTTAATTGTTTTGGGTTTGTTGCTGTAGGTCTTTTCCTTCTCTTGTGTTTCCTGCCTAGAGAAGTTCCTTTAGCATTTGTTGTAATGCTGGTTTGGTGGTGCTGAATTCTCTTAGCTTTTGCTTGTCTGTAAAGGTTTTAATTTCTCCATCAAATCTGAATGAGATCCTTGCTGGGTAGAATAATCTTGGTTGTAGGTTTTTCCCTTTCATCACTTTAACTATGTCTTGCCACTCCCTTATGGCTTGCATAATTTCAGCTGAGAGATCAGCTGTTAACCTTATGGGGATTCCCTTGTATGTTATTTGCTGTTTTTCCCTTCCTGCTTTTAATGTTTTTTCTTTGTGTTTATTTTTTGATAATTTGACTTGGCGTGTGTCTTGGCGTGTTTCTCCTTCGATTTATCCTCTATGGGACTCTTTGTGCTTCTTGGACTTGATTAACTATTTCCTTTCCCATATTAGGAAAGTTTTCAACTGTAATCTCTTCAATTATTTTCTCAGTCCCTTTCTTTTTCTCTTCTTCTTCTGGGACCCCTATGATTCGAATGTTGGTGCATTTAATGTTGTCCCAGAGGTCTCTGAGACTGTCGTCAATTCTTTTCATTCTTTTTTCTTTATTCTGCTCTGCAGCAGTTATTTCCACTATTTTATCTTCCAGGTCACTTATCTGTTCTTCTGCCTCAGTTATTCTGCTATTGATTCCTTCTAGCGAATTTTAAATTTCATTTATTGTGTTGTTCATCATTTTTTTTTGCTGTTTAGTTCTTCCAGGTTCTTGTTAAACATTTCTTCTATTTTCTCTATTCTATTTCCAGGATTTTGGATCATCTTTACTATCATTACTCTGAATTCTTTTTCAGGTAGATTGCCTATTTCCTCTTCATTTGTTTGGTCTGGTGGGTTTTTACCTTGCTCCTTCATCTGCTGTGTGTTTCTCTGTCTTCTCATTTTGCTTAACTTAGTGTGTTTGGGGTCTCCTTTTCGCAGGCTGCAGGTCCGTAGTTCTCGTTGTTTCTGGTGTCTGCCCCAAGTGGCTAAGGTTGGTTCAGAGGGTTGTGTAGGCTTCCTGGTGGAGGGGACGAGCACCTGTGCTCTGGTGGATGAGGCTGGATCTTGTCTTTCTGGTGGGCAGGACCACATCTGGTGGTGTGTTTTGGCATGTCTGTGACCTTATTATGATTTTAGGCAGCCTCTCAGCTAATGGGTGGGGTTGTGTTCCTGTCTTGCTAGTTGTTTGGCATAGGGTGTCCAGCAGTGTAGCTTGCTGATTGTTGAGTGGAGCTGGGTCTTAGCATTGAGATGGAGATCTCTGGGAGAGCTTTCACTGATATTACGTGGTGCAGGAGGTCTCTGGTGGACCAATGTCCTGAACTCGGCTCTCCCACCTCAGAGGCACAGACCTCACACCTGGCTGGAGCACCAAGACCCTGTCAGCCACATGGCAACTGCCTTCGTAAGTATAAATGCCAGTCATTCCTCACCCTCATTTTAAAATGAGCTAATAATAGACTTTTCATCATATGGTTGGTTGTGAGGCTGAGTTAATATACTTGTAAAGTGCTTAGAACGGTGCCTTTCATATAGGAAGTGCTGTATAGTTTCTGGTTATTATTAGTGTTATTATTACTGAATATGCAATAAGAGATCACATCTCTATTCTTTTGCTAGGCATGATTTGTTTTGAAACTTTCAGTAAGAGACAAATCAATTGCATTTCTAGGCTTTTAAAAATAATGCTTGGTAAACACAAATAAGAAAAAAATGCAATAAATTTTCATAGCATCATAAATTAAACTGGTGAAAGTCTAGATTTTGTTTCAAACTTTGTTCCTGGTTTGGAGTCCAGTTTGTCAGCATATCAGTTGGAAGACAAGATCCCACTGACTTAAGCAGCAAGACTGGGCTATTATAAACACCTGAAGCTGAGGGGATTCTATTTCAGTACAGCATCTACTTTTCAAGAGATGTGATTTGAAATGCCTTAAGAGTCATCAGCTTTTCTCTTCCCTCCAACAATTCCCTGCTCTGATCTTTTCCAGTTCACTGATGTGTAGATTTTCCCCTGTGTCTTATCATAACACTATGGTTAGAAAGGTCACCAAATTCTTTTCAGGTATTATTAATTTATTGTACTTTAACAGAGGCAAGAAAAAACTATTTTAGGTTTTCAGGCTCCTTTACATAAGGAAGAAGAAGATATCCAGGGCCATATCTTGTGGATATACTCCATATAAATTGCAGCCCCTGGATAACAGAGTTCTAAGTGAATGGTACCCTGAATGCAATGTGACAACACTGAAGATGTCTAGATGATAATGTTTCATTCCACTGCAGACTGTATTGAAAAATGATGGAGGAAAATGCTCATTTGTGCATAATGCTCGATGGTCTAACATATTTTACAGATTTTCCAAGCACTGCAAATAAAATTATACTAAACTGAGCCTAATAGGCATTGCAGCATAAAATATTAAATATTTGTTTCTTGCTCTTTTTGCCTGATACCAGATTCTGTAGTACATTACAAATCTGATTTTATCTGTGTCTACTCTAGTTTATGTTCAAGCACAAATAAAAAGGCAGAAGAAAATATTAATAATATTTATTGTAGGGAAAATCTTGTACCTAATGGGAAAAAAGAATAAGATTATAAACCCTCATGATGAGATCTATTATGCTAGCATTTTTTTAAATTGAAGTACAGTTGATTTACAACGTTGTGTTAGTTTCACTTTGTAAAGCAAAGTGATTCAGTTATATGTATATGTACGTGTGTGTGTGTATATATATATATATATATGTATACATATATATATTCTTTTTCAGATTCTTTTCCCTTACAGGTTATTACAAAATATTGAGTACAGCTCCCTGTGCTATATAGTAGGTCCTTGGTGGTTAACCATTTTATATACAGTAGTATGTATATGTTAATCCCAGACTCCTATGCTACATTTTTGAATCAGAAGGAATTAAGGCTTTTTTAGAGGGTAAAACGTAACATGGTTTATAAAGAAACTTCTTGGAAAAGCGTTAACTGAAATTTTATAAATCAAATAAACTTTTAAAAATGCTCCTGGAGAGCTTGTTATTTTTTGGCATTACTCTTTTAAATCACCTTTAAAAGCAAATAACTATCACCTAATACCATGTGATCATATGTGTATGCACTTGTGAGCATATGTGAGAGGGAGAGAGAGAGACAGAGACAGAGAGAGAGAGAGAAAGAGAGAGAGAGAGTGTGTGTGTGTATGTGTGTAGGACCTATTTGGCCTAAGAAACATGGACCCAGGTTATAGCTTTGGCTCTTCCACCAACTAGCCATGTGACCTTATACAAGTTCTCTTAAACGCTCTGGGACTCAAGTTTCCTCATCTGTAACATGAAAGGGGTTTTGGACCATAACCTCTGCGATTTCTTCTCATTCTAATACTCCATGAAACAATTCACCTCCTTCCCACCATGTTTCTCTTGCTAAAAGTTATACCTCCATTACAGAAAATTACTTGTTATATATAATTTTACCAATTTATGAATGTTAAGGAAAATCACTTGTTTGTACACCTTGCTCCTCCTCCTTATAGCCATCCTCTGACAATCTTTTTTTTTTTTTTTTTGTGGTACGCGGGTCTCTCACTGTTGTGGCCTCTCCCGTTGCGGAGCACAGGCTCCGGACACGCAGGCTCAGCGGCCATGGCTCGCGGGCCCAGCTGCTCCGCGGCATGTGGGATCTTCCTGGACCGGGGCACGAACCCGTGTCCCCTGCATCGGCAGGCTGACTCTCAACCACCGCGCCACCAGGGAAGCCCTCTCTGACAATCTTTAGATGGCTGGCATCTATATGATGACTGGAAGTTAGACGGGCCAGGTCGTGAAGCTCAGAGCAGGCTCCTGGCTTTGAGCTAATTTATCTGCACAGTGGCATCTTACCTTTGGCCCCTGGACTTATGTGTCATCCTTTCCTTTTTGAAACACTTTTCTCTCTCATCTTCTGAGAAACAACACTCAAATTGTCATTTTCTATTAGTCTCCTTTGCTGTCTTCTCTCGTCCGCTCAACCTCTCAATGTTAGTAGTGCCCTCGGGGTATTTCTTGGGCTCCCTTCCTTCTGTTGACACCGACAGGCATCTCTAACTTACATCCTCTACTTCTCTGTCTCCAGCTCCACTACCCTCATCCAAGGCATAAGCACCGCTCACTTACCTATTCCACAGCCTCCCAACATCCTCCCTTCTCCTCGTGCATTCCTACAGTCCACTTTCCACCAGCAGCCAGAGTGATTTATTAAAAATACGAATCAGATCTCAACACATCCCCACTTTAACACTGTCTAATGTCTGCCCACTGCAGTCAAAACCAAGTCCAGCCAAGTCCTTGGGTGACTGCTCTGTGTTACCGGGCCTCTTCCCACCTCTCTGATCACTCTTACCTCCCCATCCCAGGCACCCATGTCTCTACCACCAATGGCCACCCCATCCTGCTGCAAATATGCACATGGCAGGCTCCTTCTCCCAGGGGCTTGCTTCGACTACACGACTTAGAGTAGCTGCCCAGAAGTCTCTACCACATCATTCTCCTCTAAAATCCCTGAGTAGCTCATCACTATCTAAAAATACTTTCAGGTTTATGTCTCTCAGCCCCTTGAGAACATAAGCTCCATTAGAGTAGGAGCTTGTCTGCTTGGTTTATACCAAAACACTAGCTCTTTGAACAGTGCCTGACACACAGTAGATGCTCAATTAATGCTTGTTTAATATGGATGAATGAAGGAATAAATGAATGGATAAATTCCTGCCTTTTCATTTACTGACCCAGTCTAAATGTCACTTTTATTTCATAACCATAAGTTTAATTTTATAAATGAATACGTGATCTTCAAAATATAATGGAAAAATTAAATTTTATTTATAGTATTTTCTGTTTTTATTCAAGCTTCTTTTTTCATTCCTACAGGAAGAGCATCTATGGATCTTCTCCTAAGACCTAAGTACATCTTAGGTCTTCTTTTCCTAAGACCAATTATCCAATGTGGAAGTGACAGTCTTCAGAAGGAAGCTGAATTTTCTATAGCTATCTCTAAGGATTTCAAAAAATTGATCATTTTCTAAATATATTGTAAAATATAAATCACAAAAATCATACTTTATTGCTCATATTAATCATATATAATCATATTATATTACTGTTAGACACAGAAACTTAAGTGTTTTATCCTCATCATTCTTACATATCAATATTTTTGCCAGGACACACCAGTCTGGGAATGCAGTAATGAAGAACAAGTGACTGTAACAGCAACACAATTAAATTCTCTAGCTCAGTCTCCAATAAATACATCAGGCAGATTCCAGCCCTCCATCTCTCTCCCCACATCGCTGCATTTGGAAACAAGGGGCCCTTGGAGTGCCTTGCAACATTCTTGAGAAGGACGGTCCTTTCGACTTCATGAAGCCCACTTTCCTTCCTTCTGCTTCTCATGTGCCTCTGCACTGTCATCTCAGATACACTTTTCCACCTCAACTTTTGCTCCACCTTAGGGAGAGTTACTTCATCACCTGAGGTTGCAGCAGGTACGTGGTGGATATTCGCTTCTATTCATTGGCCTCTGTTCTTCATGGGGAGCATCCCTGATGGTCTATTCATGACCTCTCCGTGGCTTATCAGAACTTCATGCCAACTGACCAACCCGCAGCCTCACAAAGGGCCAAAGCCACAGGGGCCATGGAGCTGAGGACCTCTCTCTAGATGCCTCCAGGCTAAAAAATTAATGTTAAGGTTCACATGTTTTTTTATTGTAAAACAATAATTAACGAGTAGCATGATAAATATTAATAATGAAATAATAAATTGCCATTATCCTGCCATCCACAAGGAACCGGAACATTCGGATGCATTTTCCTACCTTTTAAAATATTATAAATTTTATGCTATGGTAATAGTATTTCATCTACAATTCCGCAGTTTCTTTTGCTTAGATTATGAGTATCTTCGTGTTATCACTAAATAGTCATCAACAGTCCATAAGAATCCATGGATTTGTCACTACTATCTAGTAATTCCTCTATAATTATTTTTAGTTTTTTCCAATTTATAATTCTGTGAAAGAAGTATTTATACTTAATACTGAGTGAATTTCTTATTATTCCTTAGGACCAATTTCTAGAAATAAAACTACAGGGTCAATGGATATGAACATTCTGACAAATGGTTTTCCAGAAAATTATAACAATTTTAACCCATTCCAGGGGGCCCGTCTTGCTGCATACCCACCAGCACTGAATCCTCTTCTTTTAAAAAAAAATCTTTGCAATTGTACAACTTGAAAAGTAGATTATTTCAATTTATATTTCTTTGGTACTCTTTGATTCACTTGAAAATTTTCTTCAAGTTGTCTTTTTTTCAGTTATTACTTTAGTGTTCCTCTTGTTAATCTGAAATACTAGGGATATGACATCTTTGTAGTTTCTATGGAAAAGCTAGTCTTAAAACTTATGATTTTTATACTCCTATAAAATTAAATTCCATTTAATTACCACTTTACCTATAATTTTATACTCACCTGCCATCATTAGCAACTTTATTGAGACACACATCTTGACAGAGACAAATCGAAATTAGAAAAAAGATTCATTTGGAGTACTTTTTCCCCATGAAATTGGTCTGCAAGTAAATTAGTTTGTGTGACATAAAAGGCTTTCCCACACTCTTTTTGAAGCAGTTTCCAAAGAATTAAAAAATAACTCCACTTAATACATCTCTCTTAACGTATGTATATAACATCTAACTGGTGAAAGACATTTCTTTCCTCAGTAATAACTTAGAAAGCTGTTCTAATAGGACCACATGGCTCACTTGAAATAATTGTTCCCTTCTTCTCCTAAGAAAATTCTTTAAGGCCATGTGATGGTTTTCCCCATAGTTAGAAGTCTTCATGTTTCAGATTTGTAATAGTGACACAAATGGGCCCAAAGAACAAAACCAAAAGCTGCCACCACCACAAAAGCCCTAATGATGTCTTGTGTGGAGCCCCAGTGTAGCTGAGACAGCAGCCAGCTGCCTAGAAGGGAGATGACCCTGTGGGCACTACTGTTCCTGCCATGTCCCAGCTGTGCTGTGTCAGGCTTGCTAACGAGCATGGCGGCCATGCGATGGGGCGCTGCGTTTCTTTCTGACATTTCCCCCATGCGACTTTTTACAGCCTCCTTCTATTAACTTCATCTCCCAGCCTTGTGCTGTGAATGCTTTCTTATTGCAAATTTGAGTGGCACACACCATGGTGAACCTCACTTAGGCTGACTGGCTGTCTCAAAAGTGACAGCACAACGGGAACCAAATGAAATAGTCTAAGCAAGACTGCTGATAAAGTCATGAGAACAAGAGAAAAACAACTTGGCATCAAGATGCCGTCACAGAAAGCTTCTCAAGAACGTTAAAACCATTTTCTCCTCCTTCGCAGAACACAGGAAAAGATGTGACTGATGGCTAGTTCATAAAATCATGAAAGATACATTTTTTAAAAATCACGTGCTTTTCTCAGCACTCTAATCTCTGATGGGAATGACCTTTCGAGTTTAAGTGAAAGGACATAAAATTCAAAACCACAGAAATAGGGACTTCCCTGGCAGCACAGTGGTTAAGAATCCGCCTGCCAATGCAGGGGACACGGGTTCAGCCCCTGGTTCGGGAAGATCCCACATGCCGCGGAGCAACTAAGCCCGTGCACCACAACTACCGAGCCTGTGCTCTAAAGTCCGCGAGCCACAACTACTGAGCCTGCGTGCTGCAACTACTGAAGCCCGCGTGCCTAGAGCCCGTGCTCCGCAACAAGAGAAGCCACCGCAATGAGAAGCCCGAGCACTGCAAGGAAGAGTAGCCCCCGCTGCTGCAACTAGAGAAAGCCTGTGCGCAGCAACAAAGACCCAACGCAGCCAAAAATAAATAAATAAAATAAATAAATTTTTAAAAAAGAGTAGTTTAACCAAATTACTATTTAAAAATCAATACTCTGAGGAAAAATACAGAATTAATTGCCAAAAATGTTCACTTAAACAGGTACCGAGGGATTAATTAATACATCCAATTGAAAGGCATTTCTAAGCAATTAAAATGCTCATGGTTCTTTGCTGGGTGATTTTGGGGAAAGTATATAGGTCTCTCGTTATTTGAGGACCTAATATATGTAAGATATATAGTTTTTTTTTTTTTTTTTTTGCAGTATGTGGGCCTCTCACCATTGTGGCCTCTCCCGTTGCGGAGCACAGGCTCCGGACGCACAGGCTCAGCGGCCATGGCTCACGGGCCCATCCGCTCAGCGGCATGTGGGATCTTCCCGGACCGGGGCACGAACCCGTGTCCCCTGCATCGGCAGGCGGACTCCCAACCACTGCGCCACCAGGGAAGCCCTATATAGTAATTTTTATTCCCACAACAAAAATCGTAGCAAACAAAAATGGTACCAGCAAGATCAGTACCATTTGTCCCATTTTACAGATGAGGAGACTGAGGCTCAAAATCCCACGTTGGCTCTTAAACACCACATCGTTAAGTTGAATTCAGGGTTTTTGTTTTTCTTGGCATTGACTCTTTCTGCCATGTCACAATTTCTTCTCAAAATAAGGTATAAAAACCAAATAGAACATGCTCTCCATCCTAGTGGCAGATACACACAAACACATTAAAAATAGATTGGAGAATGAAGCACTTACTGTATACAGGTGGTGTCTTAAGCAGTTATTACCTCTTGACTCATTTACTTCACATATAAACTCTGCTAAAATTCAGTATTAAGACCATTTTAAAGATGAGAAAACTGAGGTACACAGAGAGGATACATAACTTGCTCAAGGTCATATCCTAGGGCGGCTGTAACAAAGTGTCGCAAACCAGGTGGTTTAAAACAACGAATACTTATTCTCCTCCCCCGTTCTGGAGGCTGGAAGTCTGAAATCAAGGTGTCAGTGGGACCGAGTTCTAGGGGAAAATCTATGTCTTTCTCCTAGCTTCTGGTGCCGCTACAATCCTTGGTGTTCCTTGTTTTGTAGATACATTACTCCAATCTTGGCCTCCGTGGTCACATGGGGCTCTCCCTATGTCTCTTCATCTTGTCTTCCCTTGCATGTCTATCTCTGTGTCTCCTCTTCTTATAAGGACGCCAGTCATATTGGATGAAGGGTCCACCTTACCCCAGTATGAACTCAACTAATTACATCTGCAATGACCCTATGTCTAAACAAGGTCGCATTCTGAGGTTCTAAAAGGATGTGGATTTTGAGAGGACACTGTTCAGCCTAGTACAGCTAGTAAGTTGTGAAACTGGGAGTCCCTCTGGCTCAGAGTCTATGCTTGTAACCACGGTGCTCCGGCACTTCTCCAACTCACAAGAAATGACCATCAGCGAAAGCATGATCCACTCCTGCACTGGTGACACAAGTACCATGTTACGGGAGTGCAGGGCAGGTGACATTTGAACAGAACCTTGAAAGATGAATAGGCCGTCCACTTTCAGCAGGGGGGTATGGAGGTAATGGGTAATATTCAAGGAGGAGAGGACTGCTAAATAAGGTACACGGTCAAGCAGGGGCATGTTGTGTTTGGGAAACAGCATGGCCAGAGCACACTGGGACACGGTGAGCGGTGCAGGGATGGGGTAGAGTTGGGAAGGGAAGGGCCGATGCTATGGTTAAAAAGAAGAATGAGAACAAATAATGGAGGACCTTGTGCGTCAGGCTAAGGCGTGTGGATTGCGCCTTACAGGCCACTTGGAGCCATTAATGAGAAGTGACACATAACACACGTGCTTTCGTACAATCATTTGGGAATACTAGTTAGGAGACTATGCAAGAGATGCCCAGAGGTTAAATTCCAGAGGTAACACTCAAGAAGATAATTTGATTGACTGAAGGGAGTAAGAGAAGGATGGGACATACATCAGGTTATAGGAGATATGGCCTGATGGTCGATGACTAGCAGGCTGGCTTTGTTTGGTGTGCTTTTAACCACAGAGGAAATGAAATTGACTAACCCATCTATGGTGGATTAAAGATGCCCATGAATTCTTTGACACTCCTTCCATCTAGAGAAAGGCAATGTTCATGCCGGCTTTCCTTGATTTGGGGTGGGCTCCATGATGTTCTGGGGCTAAGTCATTAGAAGCTTTGCAGCTCCTACCTGGGCTTCTCGGAAGGCTCACTCTGGGAAACTGGAATTGCATATGAGAAGTCTGACAATCCTACTGGAGAGATGATGTGGAAAGACCCCACAAGACTACATGGAAAAGGAAGGGAGCCTGTGTGAGCCCAGCCTTCCAGCTGCTCCTACGAAGGTGCCAGGCTTGTGAACAAAGACCAGCCAGCTGCCAGCTGAATTCTACCAGCTGACCTCCGTTGATGTTGCCTGACATGACGAAGAACTGCCAAGCCATGCCCTGCCTGCATTACCAAACCACGAAGTTGTGAGTCAGAGTAAAATGGTTGTTTGTGAAGCCACTGCTGTTTAGGATAGTTTGGCAAAGATAACTGGAACCCACCCATGGAATGAGATGGCATGATTCATGTAATCTCTCACACAGATGTTATGTAAAGCTAAGTGAACAAATATTGAGAAGGGTGACAGAAATTAAAATGATTTGAAATGTACATTCATCCTTTGATTAAAATTCAGTAGAGCAGCAAATACTCTAGTAGTAATTCAGTAGTGGATACCAGTGGAAAAAATTCTACTTACTGTGTTATGCAACTCAAAGGAAGGAAAGGAATGAAAACAAAATTGAGGCCACTTCCCCAAATTTAGTTGGGTACAATCACGACAGACCACTCAGTTACCGAGACTTAAATGCCAAGGTTCATTTCCTCTTAAATCATTTTGAAAGTGGCTGGAGCTGCCTAATATCAGTTATTAGTGCAAAGAATAGAGCTTCTAAGCTAAATAGAACATTTTGCATTTCAGGAATGATAAAAAAGCTTTTCCAGGGCTTCTGCCCACACACACAGAGTGAACAAAAATAGAGCATGTCTGGAAAAGTACAAGCCTTCATCTACTGGATTGTTGACCAAACTTGAGTTGCAATTCTGAGGACCTAAGCTAGTTAAAGTACATCCACAAATTTGTGCACGTCTGCGGGGCTTCAGTTCACGACTTCTTGTCCTCATTAGTTGCCTGCCAACACCATTTAGGGTTGTTGAAGTACTGCTTTGCTGATATTCTCAACAAGTTGTTTTTGTGTTAGCGCATCCTGTGCTGACCTGGCATTTGAAACCGTCCAGGTCAAGAAACTACCTCAGCATCTATTTCAGGAGTTAAGATTTGCCTTGCTAGGATAACAGTCATATTTTCTGTATTCGGTGGCATGCCTGAGTATTTGCCCTTAAACACGTATCAGTGGAAGTTAAGTCATCAGTCAAGTTATAATGAGTCAAATCACTATACAGCAGTCAGTGAAGGGTTGAATCTTCAACTCCACACATAAGTGGTTAGATTTTCAACCTAGAGAAGCTTAATTTGTCATCTAGATATCTAAGAAGCTAAGAATGTTTATAACCAGCGCTTCCTACATTACTGTTGGTTGAAAGGTCCACGCCTCTAATTCTGCCTCCTTTTCCAAACCCACATGGCTCACAGTTCTCCCCTTTTGCTAATCAACAGAGGTCTAATCATCGTATTTTTCATACTGTCCACTAGAATATAGGTTAACAACTTAACTATCAATGTTTTATCTTTAGAATCATTTCGTGAAAAAAAGTGCGATTAAAGAGAATCCATTGCTGGCAAATATAAGGCCAATGTCATTGACACAAATGGTGAAGTTCAAGTACATCAACTCCTACTGAGAGATAAAATGATGATTAAGAGAATGTTTAATGAAATGCTCTTAATTGTCAACTGAAGCCTAGAAAGGAAAATTAACGAATATGCTGATACTCTTTCTTTATAGGTAGTAATACAATATTAAGACCAAAACACAGGATTTGTTGTAACTAGAACATATTATCTTTATTTCTTTTTCAGTGTTTAGGAGTTGGGGCCTACTGGCTGGCAAAGTTAGGGGTGAATTCTAGAACCCTGGTTTCATGACCTTAATATACTCATCACATGAGGCCAGAACAATCTTAACCATATCATTAGAGCTGATCTGTCCAATAAAGTTTTTCTAACAATGATCTGATGAAGAAAACAGTCTAACTCTCTACACGGCTTAACTTTCAAGAAGCTGGGATAGATTTGAAGACTGCAAAGCCAATTTCTACATTGCATGGGCAAGGATATTTTCATTAAGTATTAGATTTTTGTCTTTAAAAAATGTTTATGGGGCTTCCCTGGTGGCGCAGTGGTTGAGAGTCCGCCTGCCGATGCAGGGGACACGGCTTCGTGCCCCGGTCCGGGAAGATCCCACGTGCCGCGGAGCGGCTGGGCCCGTGAGCCATGGCCCCTGAGCCTGTGCGTCCGGAGCCTGTGCTCCGCAACGGGAGAGGCCACAGCAGTGAGAGGCCTGCGAATCACAGAAAAAAAAAAAAAAAGCTTATGAAACTTTCTTACTTTGCCCTGATAACATGCTGATGCTTTAGCTAAAACCAAACACCAAAAACCAAACCAACCGAACAGCCGCAAAACTGTAAATAGATTCTAGACTTCCGTGTTTTTTATGTAGTAGCTTGACATGGTCATTTGTAAAAAGAAAACATGCAGCTTCAGGCAATGTGAAAATGGGAACAAGTTGGCTGCATCGCAGTGCCCCTGCAATGTCGGGGCCGGGAGCACAGGCAATAGCTGCGGCAGAAAGTCCTTACGCGGTAAACCACACTCTGATCCAGGCATCACATTTTGCTACCGTGTATATGATATTTGGAAAATTCCAAAAAGTAGGCACAGTTAATGCCAACGGCAACAGCAGATGATTTCTTTAGCTCAACACAGAAAATAGGATATAATAAGCTATATCACAAACCACTTTCTTACCTTTGTAGAATATACAGAACTCAAGGCAGAATACCGCTGGAAATCCTCTTTGACATTATGTAAACGTAAGTTACAAATAGAATGGAATTTCTCGAAAATTCTGACCTATTAGCGATGATTTTGACGCACCTTTCTGTAATAACCAAGATTAACATGTCTTGAACGCTTCCTATGTGCCAAGCACCTCAAAGCAACTGATGCATAATATCTCATTTAAACTTCGCAACATTCAAATGAGATGCTAAAATCAACTCATTTATTAGCTGCAGAGACAAAGGCCAGGGAGGTTAAAGAACTTGTTACAGTTGTGGAAAATTAGGCCCAGAGCAATTCAGTGACTTCTGGTCATGGAAGTTTGAAATGGTGGAGCCTGGATTGTAATCGGGCACTCCAGTGCCAGACCCTGCTCCTAACCACCACGGTGTACTAGATAGTCCCTGCGTATTAAGACAGAGCACCTCGCTGCAAGGGAAGTCTGAGTCAGTCTCCAGGTAATCCATTTTTACTTGCTTTGTATCATTTACAGAAATCATTTATAAACCCTTAACTCCAGTATCTCAACTGCAAATTGGGTATAATAACCCCTACTTATCACGTCGCTCTGAGGGTTACAGGAGCATACTTGTAAAGTACCCAGGACAGCATGGAGCACATAAAAGATGTCGAATAGTTATCTTCATTTTTCCTTGGCCACTTTCCTCGTATTTATGTTTAACTCATTCCTTCAAAATGTTAGGAACATCTACTTTGTGCAAACAATGTGCCAAGTATTAGAGATTCAGTGGTGAAGAAGGTAGACAGGTTGCTCGTTCTTGAGACTAAGAGTCAGCAAACTTTTTCTATAAAAGCCCAGATAGTAAATGTTTTTTCTTTTGTGTATCTGTCTCCACTACTCAGTTGTGCCGTAATAGTGTGAAAGGAGCCACAGTAATAAGCATGGCTCAGTTCCAATAACATTTTGTTTACAGAAATAGGCAGGAGCTGAATTTGGTCCATGCGCCACAGTTGGCCAAGCCCTGCTCAAGACCATTAAACAAACCATTACCTTAGAATGTAGAGTGAGATACAGGAAATACAGGATGTGATGGGAACCCAACACGGCAGGGCCACTTAACTCACTCTAAGAGGATCAGCGACTTGAGAATTAAAGCATGAGTAGAAAGTCGCAAGAAGGATTTCAGGAAGAAGAAACCAGAAGACCCAGAGATAATGATCCATTTGAGGACGATCATGTGAAAAAGTTCAAGGGCTGGAGCAGAGTGGGCGGAAACAATGGTGGGCAGCGCAGGCCAGGGCCAGCACACGAAGGGCTCTGTGAGGGAGTGCAGAGCTGATGTTAATGGGAAGAGGTTGATGTTTTCACCCGGGACAGAGAGAGGATGACTGCATTACTGTCTGTAAAACGGCAGCACCCTCAGGGGCTGTTGAACTATGAACGACTCCCCTCCACTAAATGGTCCCATGTTGCTGAGCCTGTGGTCCTTGTACCAGTTTTTCACAATTTTTCTCCTCTGTTGCCCAGGTTTTTGTCAACCGTCACTTCTGACTACTGTGAGTACACTGAGGTAAATATTCTAACCTCACTGGCTGCTTCTAGTCTGCTATCATATTCATAACTATTTCTTCAAATGCTTTCACTTTTTAAATTGTTTTTAAAAAGAGTAAGTAAATTGGCTGAGTGAATTTTCCTAAGTAATCTGCAGGGCAGGGAAGGAGGTCTTCTGGACTCTGTTACTACCTGTGTTTCCTTAGTTAGAATTGCTGAGTCCCCAGGTAAAGAAAAGTACCACCATACTGAGAGCATCTAGCTCTCTGCAATGTGTATGGCTTTTCTACTGACAGATTCGTCTAGAAATTTTGATCATTAACCAAAAGAAAAGTCTAGGCTACAGCCACAAAAATCAAATACTCTGCTTCCTTATTTCCATAACCATTAGAATCTACCGAAGATGTCACTTCGGATATCTCCAGCTATATCTCCAAGACTATTCATCACAGGCCAGAGCAGTTTAAAATATTTTCTGCCGGGTTATATTTGGTGATCTGAACCCGAGAACGTGGTGGACACACGTTTGAATGATGGTGGTAGCAGGGATAAGGGGGACTAAATAGCTTTGCTTCTTGTGGTAGAGTTAGATTATTAACTTTTTTTCAAATTGAAAACATCTTAAATTTTTAATAATAAGGGACCTGTTTTATCTTCTTATTTCCACTTCCAAATTCTTTGAAGGCTCCCATAAATATCAATGGAGCTGAGTCATAAGCAATATCAAGATGAGGCATATAACTAGATTATAATTTCCTGCTAGATTCTAAATTCCTTGAAATTGAGGCTAATTTTATTCATCTTTCTATCGCCTACGGTATCTAGTATAATATCTTGTTCAATTAATTACTGCTGAGTAGAGATAAGTAAAACAACCTTCACTGAGACCTAGTAATTAACACAGAGGTTTTCTTTTCCCTTCAATCTGAAAAAAATAAAACAAAATAAAAAAGAACAAGTTCCCATTTGCTTCCTGTGAGTCCAATAAACACAGCAAAGCCATTTGGCAGACTACGTACGGCTCATTCAATATTTATGAAATTAACCATACCCCAGCAGATTCAATCATTTTAGATGCCCTAATAATGGTCTTCACAATTGATCGCCACATAATCAATTCAACCATGCCAACAGATTATGGCTCCAGGTCAGGAAGGGATTAATGGAAATTCACTGAGACCCTTAAGTGATCCCTAACCCCCGTGGTTCCACATCTCACACCACTGAGATGAGAAAGTTGTCACAGTATAATCCCAACCTCACATCTGTTCTCAACTCTTTCCCTGGCGTTGCCCAGGAATTCAAACAAAAATAAAAGAGGAAAGGAGTTACCCTGGTTTTCCCAATACCCACCTCAGAAGTGACAAATTCTTTACCTATCTTTTCTCCCACTGAATTGAATTTTTAACATCTTTCCCTTTAGTCACTAAAGAGCTCAGAGCCACTTTCTTTGGCCTCTTCCTTAGCCAAAACCAGTTTACACTGAGAACACAAAGAATTTAGTGAAACTCTTTCCATATGTCAAAGTACTTCTCTCTACACAGATATTTAGGGCTCAGCATATCTTTCTAAGTATAAATACTATACAAACTTTTCGAAGATGTCTACAAACAACCATGAATTCTAAATATAGTAGTTGTTATTTTCTAATTTAAATTATAACCACCAACTACCAAGCATGGCAAATACTCCATGTAATCAAAGAAAACTTTTTACATGTTGTCTTCTCTTCTGACTTTACAAAAGAAGCCTAAAATAAAAGTCTCTACATTTCAAAGTAGCTCAAAATTTAAAAACCTTTATTTTTATTCTCTCAGATTCTCTTACAAATGCTCATACCAGCTACTTGCACTTTCTTTCAGGGGTGCAAAACAAAAATAACCTGGATGGGTATTTTAGCCTTAGTATGTTAGGTTATGCTAGGTTATGCTGCTATAACAAAAACAAACCAAAACCAAAACACCAAAATCTCGGATGTTGAATACACAAAAGTCATTCTCATTGCACAGGACTAACATGGACCTTGTGGGTGTTCTACTCAAGAGTCACTGAGAGACCCTGAACGATGCAAGACCCATCTCAATACACACTTCCAGATTCACCAAGACAGGATAAAGGAAGAAACGTGCAAAATGCACACTGAAGCTCTGTCTGTCCAGAAGTGACACCCACTTCAATGTTCATATTTCAATGGCCAATGCAAGTCATATAGCCATGGATCACTTGAAAGAAATATTTGTAAACAGCCCTAATGATTACCACAGTTTTAGGTATACCGTGCATCTAGAAATGAACCACTAACCCTCTCTCTCTCTCTCTCTCTCTGTCTCCCTCTCCCTCTCTCTCTCTCTCTCTATATATATATATACACATTTTGCAATATTAGCGTTAGAAAAAGAAAAGTAATTCTCAAATTAAGCATCAACACAAGTATTCACTCTACTATTAACTCCATTTTCTCTCCTTTAGAGTGAAGAAGGAAATCACAAAGTTATTCTCAAGTATGTATTTCATGATTTCCTTATCATGAAACAAAGAGAGAAGATGAGTTTTGGGTAAAATTTACAAATCAGAAGGTTTCTATGTATCAGAGCATGAGGCAGATGAATAATCCATTGAATCTTTCCTTTTGGCTCACTAGAGCCTAAATATATCTAGTACTTGAGCAGATGGACATAGCATAATTCAATAATAATGTGAATCTCTAAAGCAAAAATGAAAATTTCTTATGCTTTAAGTTTTGGATGTATAATTTGATGTAGCTAAATATTCATTTTAAGAGATTATCTAGTTCTTAGTTACATAAGCTTATGTAAGATTATTCTCAGTGAAACTATTCTTATAATTCAAAAGGCTAACATTATAACAGGAAAATCTTTACATATAATAATAACCCAAATAATTTTATTTCACCAAGTATCTACTGAGTGTCTACTAAAGCCCCATGCTACCTGCAAGGAATCCCAAGTTGAATGAAATATGACTCTGATCTTCAGTCCACTGATAGTCTGGTCTGACTGCCCTTCAGTGAATTTTTTCTACTGTGTATAAGAATCTTATCTTCCTTGCATCTTCTCCTTAAAATCTTATGAACTCAAATCTATGCAAACAGAAAAATTTAAGAAGCAGGAGGAGGAACTGGATTGAGAAATAGAAATATAACTCCTGATTTTTCACTGCTAACTAAACATGACAGGATTCTATGGTTTTGCCATTAGGATTACTAGAATAAATAATTTCCACTTCCATGGTAGGTAACATATTTAATAACTATTACATTTCTGACTAAGCTTTGAAAGTAGCTTATTCTACATGCCCATCAATTTCCAGCTATCAATCTATTATAGGTTGATTTATATACTTGTAAAGAAAACTTTTGGCTTCAAAACCACTAATATCCCATTGGATGCCCTAAAGGAAACAGATCAGTATCTGGCTGTAGAAATCGGTGCTTATGTGATTCATTGTATCTGAAGCTACCCAGAGCCTTCAGGGGCCTGCTAAGTTTCTGAATGCCTACAGGACTAGATGAACTAGATATAAAGTGTCCTAGCATTAGGAAAGTAGACTTCGGAAGTACTATGGTTAGAAGAGATTTTCAAAGATGTTCATTGCAAAGAGCTCACTGAACAAAAGGTGCTTCCAAGAGAAAAGGGCAAAAGGATATTTAAAAGTTGAGTGAATGAAACATTTTCATTTTTACCCATTTGCATATTTAGAAAAGGTTTCCCTCTTCCTTTGCTTTATTTGTCCTTTGTCAAACATCATACATTGAAATCAAAACCAGAGGTTTTAGCTACCATAATTTAAAAAAAATAGGAGAAAATACTTGCAAAACAAGCACTTGTCAAAGGATTAATCTCCAAAATATAAAAGCAGCTCATACAGCTCAATATCAAAAAAAAAAACCCAATCCAAAAATGGGCGGAAGACCTAAACAGACATTTCTCCAAAGAAGACATACAGATGGCCAACAAACACATGAAAAGATGCTCACATCAACATCACTAATTATTAGAGAAATGCAAACCAAAACTACTATGAGGTATCACTTCACACCGGTCAGAATGGCCATCATCAAAAAATCTACAAACAATAAATGCTGGAGAGGGTGTGGAGAAAAGGGAACCCTCATACACTGTTGGTGGGAATGTAAATTGATACAGCCACTATGGAAAACAGTATGGAGGTTCCTAAAAAAACTAAAAATAGAACTACCATATGACCCAGCAATCCCATTACTGGGCATACACCCAGATAAAACCATAATTCAAAAAAACACATGCACCCCAATGTTCACAGCAGCACTATTTACAATAGCCAGGACATGGAAGCAAATGTCCATCGACAGATGAATGGATAAAGAAGATGCGGTACATATACACAGCGGAATATTACTCAGCCATAAAAAGGAATGAAATTGGGTCATTTGTAGAGACGTGGATGGACCTAGAGAGTGTCATACATAGTGAAATAAGTCAAGAAGAGAAAAGCAAATATGGTATAATAATGCATATATGTGGAATCTAGAAAAATGGTATAGATGATCTTATTCGCAAAGCAGAAATACAGACACAGACGTAGAGGACAAATGTATGGATACCAAGGGGGAAAGGGGTGGGGTGGGAGGAACTGGGAGACTGGGATTGACACATATACATTACTATGTATAAAATAGACAACTGATGGGAACATACTGTATAGCACAGGGAACTCTACCTAATACACTGTGGTGACCTAAATGGGAGGCAAGTCCAAAAGGAAGGGGATATCTGTGTGTGTATGGCTGACTCATTTTGTTGTGCAGCGGAGGCTAACACAACATTGTAAAGCCACCACACTCCAATAAAAATTAATTAAAAAACAAAAAACAAAACAAAAAAATGAGCAGTGGTTATGGGCACACTAAGCTCAGCTGTGACTTTTAAGTTTTGTTTTTGTTTTCATTCGAGTACATAGGCAGCTACAAATACACAGCCTGAGAAATAGAAGGAAGACGAAATCTCAGGGATTTTTCTCAGTCCCTACCCTCAAAGGAAATGGAAATATGCCATTTCTAGGACTTGGTAGAACGCATTTGCCTTGTGTTCACAGCACAGTTTACTTTCATTAAGCATTTTTAAAAAATGAAATGCTAGTGTTACCTCTTGCAAAGTGAAAGAAAAATGTTACAAGGTATCAAAGGACTCATTTGACCCAAATCAACCCGAAGTGTCACCTTATTCCAGTCCTTACTACACGATCATGAAAGCTCATTATGTGCTGGTAGAAACGTATTTCTGAAAGGGTTCATATTTCATGGGCCACGTGGTATGTGTGTCATATGATAGTCTGGTTACCATGGAGAAAAGTGAGCTTTTCTTTTAAAAGAAGTAACTTTGCCCTTTTGCTCACTGGCATTAGCTTCGTTCTGATTCCAGTGTTCTTTCAGAGAAGAGAAAAAAGGAAAAGTAAAAGCAGCTGAAAATGAGGAATAAGGGGAACCATCTCAGGAAGATACCTCCATTCTTGTACTGCTTTTGAACTTAGTGAAACAAACAAATGACAAAGTAGGAAGAAGGTGTATATATACGTTAATAATACCACATGGTACTTAAAAAGGAGACAGTTCTGAGGTGATTAAATTACCTACGGTTAAAATGGCTGTAAAATTTTGAAGAAGAAAATGAATGAGTCTGGGTGTTTATGGCTCCAAATGGAATTTAACTCAGGGATTCTCAATTCTATCACTCCCAACACCTCCTCTGAGAAACATCATTTTCTGTGGCCTCATTTACTGTATTGAAATGGAATCCATGAATAATTTAATCTACCTGCACATTCATTCTTTTTAAAAAATCATTATAAGAACAAAACTGTAGTATAAAAGAGATAAAAGGAAACTAATTTATAATAACATAATCTGTGTTTCCATAACGTAAATACTCAGGCTGGACAACTACAATGAAATAGTAGCACGCCTGCACTTAGTTGTATGATCACCATGAACGCAGTATCTGCAAGTATGTGTTATTAGTGACTCAGATACCATGAGCAGTGCTGCTACTGATGATGAGATCAGCAGAGACAGTGAACATCTCCTGTAAAGTTCAGAGGAAAAGAAAGTACAATCATCTTTAGATTTATACTTCGGTTGCATTTCTGAAAAATTCTCTGTTCATTAAAACTGGGATTAAAAATATGTCCACAGTTAGGTCCTAGGTTCAGGTAATTTCTAACTCTATCAGTTCTTCCTTATGAGGGATGGCTGTGTGCCTGGCAGAGGGCTGAAGATTCAGCCCCTACCTACTAAGTGTCAACAGTGCCACATCATTGAGACAACCTTCCCAAACACACACATTATCTCCTTAGGGGTGAAGTGTCATCCCCCCGCCCCAATTGAGAACCACTGTTCTAACTTACACATTAAACTGAAAAGAAAGCACTATGTTGGAAAGTTGAATGTATATATTTTAGAAGTGTCTTCATACCACAGACTTTTTTTTTAAGTTTAGATATAATTGATACATAACATTATATTCAGGGTGTACAGCATAATGATTTGATATCTGTATATATTGTGAAACGATCACCACAATAAGACTAGTTATAACATCTATCACCATGCATTGTCACAATTGTTTTTCTTATGATGAAAATGTTAAAGATCTAATCTCTTAGCAACTTTCAAATATACAATTCTACAGTATTATTAACTACAGTTCCCATGCAGTAAGTCACATCACCCTTACTTATCATACCCCACGCTTTTGTAACAGAGCAATCTTCCCAGGACAGACCACCCCTACCCCATATCCTCCACGTCTGCCTTTTATCTGTAGAAGAACTTTAGCCAAAGAAAGAATTTAATCAGAGAAATGAGAAAATGCAGAAGCAATGGAAAGCAGTCAGACAAGACAGAATAATCGTTGTTTAGCCATTAAGCAAAGTCAAGGACTTCTGGTTCCTCCTCATGGGCTATAGATAATATTCTGCCCCATACCTGTTGAGATGTTTTGCAGATTATGAAACTCCCACCAGATGGAAGGAGTTAACCACATAATGACCCGACTGTAGACATGACATCAGCTGCTCCCTCTTACACAATTCTGAGAACTGAACTCAAGGAAACAGGAACAAACTGACCCTGGAACTGAAGATTAACTGTACAGAAAACAATCAAGATGGTGCTGATCAGACCAATTTCAAGATGATTGTCAGACCTGACTCTGCTGGTCTGTACACAGTCCCCTCCCAATGAATGTGCACCCCTGAAACTCCCCTTTAAAAGCTCTTGCCCCCTGACTGGCAAGGGGGAGTTGGTTCTTTGGGACACAAGTCCACCTTCTCCCCAGGATTGCCAGCTTCCTCAATAATGTTATCTTTCCTTTTACCCAACACTTGTCTCTCAGTATTGGATTTTTTTTTTTAAAGCTCGTATTTTAATGTTTACTGTAGACAGGGTTCCACTTTATTTATTTATTTATTTATGGCTGTGTTGGGTCTTCGTTTCTGTGCAATGGCTTTTTCTAGTTGCGGCGAGTGGGGGCCACTCTTCATCGTGGTGCGTGGGCCTCTCACTATCACGGCCTCTCTTGCTGCGGAGCACAGGCTCCAGACGTGCAGGCTCAGCGGCCATGGCTCACGGGCCCAGCCGCTCCACGGCACGTGGGATCTTCCCAGACCAGGGCCCGAACCCGTGTCCCCTGCATCGGCAGGCGGACTCTCAACCACTGTGCCACCAGGGAAGCCCACGTATTGGATTCTTGAGCAAAGAGCAGCCAAACCTGAGTTTGGTAACACTTTGATTGAAAGCAGACGACAGACAGTCTCACAGACCAAAATTACAAATAAATACTTCTAAGTGGATCAAAGGGATTTATTTGCCATCATCCATGCCATACAGTCTGAGGAAGTATCAAGCTACACTCATGCGTTCAGAGGTCACCTAATACAGCTGCAGCCTGTAAGTAAGAAACAGTGGGTGCTGGCCCTGGTTGACTGCTCAGTTTAGCTGCCCCCCGCTTTCCAGCATTGAGTGTCCTCCTTGATGCTATGCGTTCTTCATTTTTTCTGCACTGCCCCTGAGTAGAGCAGTGTGCATAGTGAGTCAGTCCACACAATCTGGAATCAGAGCCCAGCTTGGTCACTTATCAGCTATGTGACTTGGGACATGTTTCTTAATCTGGCTGTGCCTCAGTTCCCTCACCTATTAAAATGCTGTGAAAAATATACCAATCTCTTAGGCTTGTTGTGAAGAAGGGACATAATCCATTCAGTGCTTAGAACAGTGCCTAGGGGAGACTAGTACTCATTAAGTGTTGGCTGTTACCATTGGTTCCAGGGTTCAAGTTAAAACATGAATGATATTCAAGAGTCTTTTAAGGTGAAGAATCCCAGAGAATCTCGGAAACCTCAGACTGGAAGAAAACTCAGAAATTTAAAATCGTAAACTCTAAAGTGGGTTGTTAAGAAAATTTACGAGAAAGATAGAACTTTCAGGTTTGAAAGATGTGACCGAGTTTTACAGTGCCAGTTTAGTTCTAATCCAGCGACCAGGAACATGGCTTTTCTGTAAACATGTTCCACAAAAACAGTGCACATGGAACATAACATTAACCATTTTCTTGAATGTGGATGGATGTTCAAATCTATTCTCTTTCCAGTTTTAAATGAATCATACTGACAAAGTTAACTCTGGCTCTAGCTCATATACAGATGCTCAATACAAAGTAATCTTTAGCCCTATTTTCCTAAGGTAATTAAGGCACTGTAATAATTTTAACAAATATGAAGTGACTTAATAAAGTTTCAGCCTGTTTTGAAGTTTACATTTTCAGTATTTATATTAAATGCTACAAAATTATAGTTAGATGTAACAAATTCATTCATTCATTCTTTCCTTCCCTGAGCCACCATTTACACACAACCTACCATGTTCTGGTAACTGAAGTGGGAACTGGAAACAATAAACTAAAAGATATAATCCCTGTCTTCAAAAAGCTCTCAGTCTCTTGAGGCAGACAGGCTGATACACACAGACTGGCACTCGATGTGAAAAATGATGTGAATCTAGCAAGCGTGGTGCTAGAGCTGGGCTGATGAGCTGTTTTCAAGGTTACAAAGTCAAGATTTGTTATTTCTTCATTGCCCAGCCTGTACATACTGAGCACATTCCAGGGAAAAAAGAACTATTTCTTTTCTTGACAGCCATGCACTGTAGTACTTGATCAAACAGAAAATTTAAGATTTTATCTTTGCTTTCATAGGTCATATCTGAATAAAGAACTCAGGGATGCTAACCTCAGGATTGAGGGCACCTGGCAATTTGAGAAGATAATATATGTTACCTGTCTTTAGAATATAAGTGTGGTATTTCCTGATGGCTAGAAAATTAAATAAATGACCTCTGCAAGTGACCCCAGTCCTAGAAATCCAGGAGGCTTTTCATAAACGTGGTGTGGTTGGGTTGTTGACTGTAGTTTTCCTTCTTTATTCAAGGATTATTTATACTGTCTTGACAGCCCAGGTGATGGAGTCACTCAAAGCAGGACTCGAAGTGTGGAAATGCCCTGGTTTTGTTTGTTAACCTCTCTCAGCTTTAGTTTTTCATGCTCAAAAGTAAGTATAAGAGCACCCAACTCATAGGACTGTGTGGCTAAAATCAGATAACGTGGAAAGTATCATGGTGGACAATAATAATGTTTGTCTCTTTCCTAGATATCAGATATCCCATCTTTCTGCATGATCATGTCATCAGGGTCTTCACTTAATTCTTTACTTAATTCTTTTCTACGAAGATTTTTTTAAACTAAGTGCAGAAATTACAGAACGCTCAACACATTTGTTTCAAAACCTGTATCAATCGATGCATTTTATTATCTTTTTGAGGACCTAGTTAAATTACCTTAGAGCTTATGTATAAGAAGAGAAATCCTAATGTAAGTACCACCTGGAGATCCATCTTTAAATCTCAACAATAAAAGAGCAGCTACAAATGGAAACTGCAATTGTCATTTCTCAGAGATAGTCTTTCCAAGTAGAATAGAACTACAGGAGTGGGTTCTGCGTTGGTAAACCAGTCTGATGTATTTCTAAGCAGTTAATTTCATAAAAGTTTTTCTCTTCTACAGTAAGGAGGTAGGGGCCGAAAATGTAAGAGTTCATTCTGCTAAGCCTGAGGCATCTGGCAGTGTGGACAGTTCTGCTCCACATGGAGAAACCTCAGTATGTCACTATTCTGGAATGCTGGCGGGTTAATAAAAGTCTGCTCAGAGTGAGACAGAACACAAGAATTTGCCATTAATTTTTGGAAGAGATCTGACTAGATAGAAATGCCATACCCTTTAAAATGTTTCAAACTACTGCCTTTCCAAACTGTCAGTTTCCTTTCTTTTCTGAAAATATGGATTTGAAAAATATCAAATGACAAATTCAAACAAATGTCCCCTGCCATTATTTGGCATAAATAAGGTGTTTTCCAAACCTGCTCAGAAAAACCCAGTCGATGGCAGGTACAAGAAATCATATTCTATCAAAATCGTTTACATAGAAAATGTTAATTTTTTCCAGTTTTTCACTGTTGATATGACTTGTTTTTAAAGAAAACATTCAAAAACTAAGCATTTACTGATCATATGCTTAATGCTTTGACACTGGAACACTAATTAGAGTATTAGAGAGAGAAAGAAAGAAATAAGGAACGGAACTTGCAGCCCTCATACAGTTTAAGATCTAACTGGGAATATGAACACACATCCGCAGAAAATTCAATTCAGAAGAAACAGATAACTCAATGCATGGTGATTTCTTAAAAGAAAACTTTATTGATTTAAATATGGTGAGCAATTCCCAGGGAATTACTTGCAACTTTTCTCCCTGTTCCTTGAGAGCTGTTTACAAAGCTAGATGGCATCTTTTGCCTACACTCTGGTACTAATGACAACAGTAGCAACAAATCCCCTTATTTAGTGCTGACTGTTTGCCAGGGAGTCTACAAAGCCATGTGACGTGTTTTAAGCCAATCAATCCTCAGCAAGACCTGTGAGCCAGGACTGTGACCCCCTCACGTTCCAGATGAGGACCATTTAAGGCATGAGGTGCTTCCGTGCCTGAAGGACCAGCCTGTCCTCCAGTCCCAGAGCCATGACTTGCAAGGCCCCTCTTCACCACCACACGCTCCTTCTGCTAATCCAGAATAGGGGAGCCAAGAGAGTTGGGCTCAGAGAAAGGGGCAAACCCTTCTGTATCTTCAACAGCTTCAAACCGGGGTTCCCAATGGTCATTTATTGTCAATAGCAAGTAACCACAAAGCGAACACTGACGTGTGTTCCAGGACGTTAAATGCTTTAAATGTATAAGACCATGCCTTTTGTTTTGTTTTGTTTTTGCTTTTTTGTTGGTGCCAGGGCCTCTCACTGTTGTGGCCTCTCCCGCTGCGGAGCACAGGCTCCGGACGCGCAGGCTCAGCGGCCATGGCTCACGGGCCCAGCCGCTCCGCGGCATGTGGGATCTTCCCGGACCGGGGCACAAACCCGCGTCCCCTGCACCGGCAGGCGGACTCCCAACCACTGCGCCACCAGGGAAGCCCAAGACCATGCCTTTTTCATACAGCAGGAACAGCAATGTGTTACTTGCTCAGTGAATCAAGATTACATAGATATTTGCTGTGGATTTCCCGAGAGACAGTCCATGTTCCCCAGGAGGTGGGGAGTGGCTTATAATACTGTCGGTAGGTGGAGCCTCATATGATAGTCTCAATCTGGTATAAATTTAAAAGATAGACATATACATATTTATTTTTTTATTTGCTATTATTTTTCATTTTTTTAACTTTTTATTTTATATTGGGGTATAGTTGATTAACAATGCTAGTTTCAGGTGTACAGCAATGTGATTCAGTTATACATACATACGTGTATACATACATGTATAATCGAATCACTTTGCTGTACACCTGAAATTAGCACAACATTGTTAATCAACTACACTCCAATATAAATTAAAAGTTAAAAAATAATAAAAGCAAATAAATATATTTTTTCACATCTTATAAATCATTACTGCTAGTTATAATTAATGAAATATTTAAAAACTACATATTTATATACATGAACATAAATATATATTATATTTATTTATAGTAAAGGTAAGGGGAAAAAAAGCATCTTCCATTTGAATCGAATGAGTCCTGGGGAGCTGAGGTGGGAGAAGGCCCTCAGGAATGTCAACTCTGAGCCTCATTCCAGGCACTGAAGCCAAATAAGGTCCAGGGCACTTCCTTGACTTGGGACTTCCCTGCTTTCGTGGAGGTCCTCATGTTTATCTGTGTCTAGATTTGTCTTTTTTTTTTTTTTAAACCTGCATTTGTCTATCTTCTCTGATTGACTTTTTTTTTTTTTAAGCAAGGCTCCTTAGAGGCCCCTAAAAAAAGGTATCTGGATTCATCTGTGCCTGGTTTTATTTTTTCCCAAATGCTCCTTTATTTATTTATTTATTTTTGCGGTACGTGGGCCTCTCACTGTTGTGGCCTCTCCCGTTGCGGAGCACAGGCTCCGGACGCGCAGGCTCAGCGGCCATGGCTCACGGGCCCAGCTGCTCCACGGCATGTGGGATCTTCCCGGACCGGGGCACGAATCCGTGTCCCCTGCATCGGCAGGCGGACTCTCAACCGCTGCGCCACCAGGGAAGCCCCAAACGTTCCTTTTTTTAGACAGCACCAAAGAAGTTAATTAATTATAAGGATGGCTGAGAACAAATCTACCTTTACTAGCATCCTTAGACTGATTTATGCATGAAAACAGTTTTTATTCCCCCCTGAGGTATTCTATTATCTGTTGAAACCTAGATTTTGATAGCAATTTTTCTCCATAGTTTAAAAAAAATGGGTGGCTAGGATAATGTACTCATAAACCTCAGTTTTAAGATGAAAGACACAAAATGTAAATATTCTGGAGGCTATTTTGTTGAATAAATAACATACTCATTCATAGTTTTGTCATTGAATATGATTTGGTCTCTCTAGAGAATTATTACAAGAGTCTCCAGCTTCATCTTTCCCCCTTGTAAATTTCAGCACAGGAGCTGGGGGCGCCCATGACACTGTGAGTCAGATCACCACTGCTCGGAACTTGCCCCTGGTTCCCCTTCTCCCTCAGGGACAAGCTGAAAGTCCTGGGACGATCTGACAAAGCCCTCCAGCACCTGGACGCCCTTTCTGTCTCTGACCCCATCTCCTCCAAGGCTCTCCCAGGCTCACTGCGCTGCATCCCCCTTGCAGTAGTCCAGGTTTCTCAACCTCGGCACTATTGACACTTTGGACTAGATGGTTCTTTGTCACGGGGGCTGTCCTATGCACTGTAGGATACTTAGCAGTATCCCTGTCCTCCGCCACTAGATGAGAGCAGCACCCCTCCCCCAAAAGTAGAAAACCACAAACTCCTTCTAACATTGCCAAATGGTTCCTGAAGGATAAAATCACCCCATGCTGAGGACCACTTCTGCCAGTCATGCTTCCACTGCTGCCCATAGCCCTCTCCCCCAGACATCCACAGGCATCCTTCATTTCTTCAGAACTCTGCTCAGAAATAAGCTTTACAGTGAAGCCTTCCTTGGAAAGCCGATTTGAAATGAAACCACCAGACAGACCCCAGTCACTCCTTAACCTTGTTTCTTGTTTTATTTCCCCCCATATCACTGACCACTTTTTAATGTTGTACAGTTATTCCTTTATTTTGTTTATTATCTGTCCCCTCCCTCTAGAATGTAAATATCATAGTGGTGGCAGTAGGTTGTATCCATTCTGTTTGAGGTTTGCTCCCCAGCACCTAGAACAGAGCCTGGTGGTTGCTCCGTAAATATTTGTGCAATGAAATAATGGTCATCAGAAGAGCTGACCATACACACCTCCTCCCTTTCCTGCCTGTAAAGTCCAGATTTCACATAGTTTTGTTCTTTTTATATATTTTCCTGTTTGCTTTAGCATTAAGAATGCTCAAAGCCTGTTGCCCTCCCCCACCAATTATAATAGGCACCTGTCATAAATATTTCATAGGCTAGTCACCCCAGTTTCCTCTTTATTTTTCTACCCATATTTCCTTTTTCTCTTTTCTCTATCCATCTAGCATCTATCTAGTCTCCTTCTACTTATCTATTCTATCTTTCTATTTAGTCTAACTTTCCATCTAGTTGACTGATCAATCGATCTATCTACCTACAATCCATTCAGTCATTTATTATCCCGTTGTGTTATATATCTCCGTAAGATACATTGAATAATTTAGGGAAATTGAGGCCTCGTAGTAAATGTTCTTAATCCAGAAGACGATTTTTTAACTGCTAATCTCAATTGTAAAATCTGATGTTTTGATTTTGAAAGAATTTTTATTATTTTATTTTCAATGTACACATCAAGGAGCAAATGCTGTTCCAAATACTTGTCTCAATCGCATGCGCAGAAAATGTCGCCCTTCGTGAAAAACTAGTAATTAAAAACCGTTTATTTCCCATGAGTGACGGTGTTCGTCTAACCTCTCCCAAGTTATAACGTTTCTGACAAACTTGGGAGTTTCTGAGGTTCAGCATGGAAAATCTGATGGCTGAGACAACATTTACTTTGAGTCCAATTCTTCCTGAGCCAAATAATTATTTTCCATCAAATATATTCCTGGTAATGCATCATAATGACAGGCCTTTAGGAGGTCAATGATCTGTGTTCAATTTCATACCCTACTAACAGATACTTAGATAAGAGATAGGAGTCAGTGAGCCCAACCAGAAAGCACAAAGTGGTAGTCGGATCATTTCCCTCTCCCAAAGCACAGGCACTGTCTCGGAACAAGAATAGAGCTATTTACAGCTGCTCAACTTCCGGGCAGTTATATTAATGTTGGTGATAAACACGAAGGCAACCATCGGGGGAAGAGAGATGAACACAGAGGCTATGCTGTAATCAAACTTGGGAATGGTCAGTTCATTCTTTGATTTTCATCGTTTCCATTAATAGGACCCATTTCCCCAAAATAGGCTTTTTAAGATTTAAATTTTAATTTGCATTCCAGGTTCCATTTATCTCACGTATCACGATCACGAAATTTGGATAAATAAACATTCATTTAATTTGCTGCTTTTCAAGGGTTAGATGATAAAAATGAGATGAAAATAGTTTATTCCCTATACATGGATGCTGTCTTCACAGTCTAATAAAATTACTTGAAGTGCAACAGAAGAATACCCAAAATTTATGGGGGGAAAAAATTCCTCTTGGTGATAGTTCAAAATGAATTCTTTTGAGTAATAATGGTAATAATCATTATAACACTCACATGTAATCTGTTCTAGGTGGGCTTGTGGACCAGGGATTCAGCTAACTAGCCCATTTAATCTTCACAATAACTGTATTAGGTACAGATTGGTATCCTTGTCACTGTTCTGCTGAGAATCTGAGGCTCAGCGAGGTCAGCAAGTCGGCTAAGTGGCAGAGTCAGCCCTCCATCCCAAGTTCATGTTACTCCTGATCCTGTGCTTCTCATCACTGGGTCACCCCACCTACCCTGCAGCTTCCCACCAGCCACTGACAGGTACAGGCCCAAACGTCGCCCACCTATGACCTTCTGTCGGGGTGCAGACTCTCAGGTGGGCACTCAAGCCAGAGCAGTACACGGCCCTGCCTGACCCTTCCGACCCCAATTCCTACTTCTGACAGCTTTCCTGATGTCCCATGCCTGCATCAGGCACCTTAATCCCTTTCTTTTTTGCCTTTGTTTGTGCTTTCTCCCTCTTCTCCAAATATTTTTCTATCCTTCCTACTTAATTCTCTCTCATTTACAAAGCTTTCCCTACCTGTTAAAAACTGACAAAATTCGATCCTTCCTCTGAAATGCCAAATGCCTGGTGATAAAAAACATTCTCTGATCATTTTATATCTATCAAGTTTGTCTCCCATATAATCTCACGATCTCTTCAAAAATGCCTTTTCCCCTGGTCAGTGCACAAATAACAGCAGAACTGGAAAAATACTTGAACTTGACTGTTTGTTTTTGCAGTGGAACTGCAGAATTAAATTATAATACAATGCTACTAAAAGCTCTTAAAAACTGAGATATGATAAAGTCAAAGGAGTTAACAAATGAAAACAAATTTACTTTTAGCAGCTATCTCATTAAAATTCTTAGAAGACATATATAAGGCTTAAAAGTTTCTTATATACAAGGTAGCTCTTAAACCAATCATTTTATGAATTACTAAATTAAAACATGTCAAAACTACTTCCTAAGAGACTAGGGAATTTAAAAAGGCTCTTTCTAAAAAATCAAATTAGAAAATCCCATCAGTATGGTGAGATATCAGAATAATATTTGAACATGCCTGATGACCAAGTGGCATGCTGACAGCACGCAATTTTGAGACAAAAAAGAAGGCCTCATTTCTATTTTTAAAAACCCTCAAACTAGAAGTTTCCAGGAAATATCTTTTTGGATTACAAATAAAAGTAAGTTCTCCCCTAAGTTGACACCATTATGATTCTTTTAGCTCTTGTAGTAAAAACAAAGATGCCTGATCTCCCTTTTTTACATTATGCCATTAAGAATTTATTTTTTCAGACTCTCTTCATAGTCCTACAAAAAGACATCATATTGGAGATCTGTCTTAACTCAAATCTTGGAATTATCCACATTCGTGCCTTTCCTGAGTAATGGGATAACACAACTTGGGCCCAAGGTCCTCCAAAGGGAGGCTGATTGAATGCAATGAAAGGATCCATCCACCTCCTAGAGGGCACGGAAGGACTGCCCATCCCTTGGGGGCCAGATCCAGCCCTCCTCCCCTGGTTCACACACAGGCTAAGAGTTTCCAGAACCTGCAGTTCAGATCAAATGAGCAACCCTAGCAAAGCAAAGCCTCTGAAAGCGTGCCTTGCAGCAGCACCTGATGCCTTCCTTTGCATAAACTCGGTGGCGTACAGAGCAGCCTACATGCTACTCTAGATGGAGAATTTATACAAAGTAAAAATGGAAAAACCACATCTATGGCTGTCAGCCTATTTCAAAAACATAAAGTCATTTAAAATGGGTAACAGAGCCAGCTTCCTTGAACTGCCTAAAACAAACAGCATTATCCAGGTCTAATCCCTGGGATGAGATCCTCAACCTCTACCTACGTTGTTTAATCTTCATAAAGAAATAGAAATACTATGAAACATCTGGTCTTGCCGTTATGTCTGCCCTTCGGTGCCATTTGCTGGCAGGTACGGAGTGGCCAGGAACAGTGCTAGGTGTCAGGAACTGACGATGAAGGTTTGTAGTCTGATCCCTCAAGTGTGACAACCTAGCTGAGGAGGTGACAGGCAGGGATAGAATCTCTAGATTACAAGTATAAAGAAAGAGCTAGGGGAAAACACAGGGGAGAATCAGATGGACATCACAGCAGAGGGTCATCTGAGCTGAGACACAAAGAAGAACAGAGAAGGGGCAAAGGGCATTCCAGATGAGGAAAGCCGTGGTGGCCACAGGAGCATGCCAAGTGTGTGCAGGTAGGTGTAGCTGTAGCCAGTTTGCAAGGCACCCTGTGCAAATGAGAAAAAAGGTATCCCCCCCTGGATGGATGGACTGCTTGTTGAGTGCAGTAAATACCGTCTTAGACTACAGCCCTGTCTTCAGGAATGGTCGCCAGGAGCACAAGGTATGGTAAGGCATGTGGCTGGATAGGAAGGTTGGATAGGAAGAGTCTTAAATGCAACGCTAAGGAGTGCAGGCAATGAGAAATCACTGAGGTTTAGAGTTCAGAACTGACCCAATCAGAGGCATGTTTTTTAAAGGTAATTCTGTTGGCTACATGAAGAATAGGTGAGAATGGGGAGGAAAATGAAGTGAGAAAGTCCAGTTAGTGACATAGCCACAATCCAAGTAAGAGATGTTCAAGGCCTGGACCAGGGCAGTGGATCCAGTGGTCCCGATGGAATAGGAAAAAATAAAATAAAATAATAAAATAAAAATGTTTTAAAAAAGAAAAAGAATGGGATAAGTAAAGCTGAAAGAGCTTGCAGTAGGGACCAAGTATACATTTAGTGGGAAAAGGAAGCCTCCATGGTTGTAATCAGGATTCAAGATTCCAAAGGTAGTTTCCTCCCTGTGCTAAGTGAGCTCAAGATGGGGAAAATTTAAGCTGGAACTGAATGATGGGTAGTTGTCCTGCATGACACCCAAGGGGTACAGTAGGAAGATGATGTTTGGTCATAAACCAAAGACTTCAATGACTCTTGGGCAGTGACAAGAACACTGGGCAATGATGAGAAAGGAATGATAAATACAACTGGACAGGAAGAAGAGCTATGGGAAAGCCAGGTTTCCTACGGAATGGATACAGATCCCAGTGTGCCACTTAGTGAGGGACAAGAGACACAAATTTGATATTTCTGGGTTTCAGCCCTCTTAACTGTATAATGGGATTATGATGTCTTTTCACGGCGTTGATAAAAAGTAGCAGTAGGCAAACCATGGCCCATGGGCCAAACCCAGCCCACTGTCAAGTTTTACTGGAACCCAGATACACTCATTTCTTTACGTGTTGTCTGGCTGCTTTCACACTAGAAAGAGTTGAGTAGTTGTGACAGAGACTGTATGGCCTCCCAAGCTGAAAAGATTTACTATCTGGCCCTTTACAGAAAACGTTTGCCAACCTCTGCTGTAAGGGGTCAACGTGAAAAATCCCCAAGTTCAGTGTATGACACACAACAGACACCCAATATAAACTCTTTCCCTCCTGCCCTTTCAGGAAGGTCATCCTAATTACTGAAGGGACAAGAAAATGTGGTCTCCACGTCATGACTCTGGACTTCAGGGAATGAGGTTCATTTTTTCCAGGTTGTGAAGGTAGCAATATTGTTAGAAAAAAAAATGGCTCAGGATAAGAGACAGAGTAAAAGGGTGGCAGGAACACTGATGATATTAGGAAGTTATAGCTAGACCTCACAGAGGACTTTGAAAACAGAAGCTAATATAGCCTTGTGAAAAGCATCTGTGACTGTAGCAGGTATCAATTAACCACAGAAACTTTCCCCAGAGTTAAATTTCTACTCAAAACAGAAAGCTCTGCAGATAGTGACAACTATTATGAGGGAGTGGAAAGAAAAAACAGCTTCATTTGCACAGGCAGAGCTCATGGATTAAGAGAGGGCATAGGGTCGGTGAAGAATCAGATTCTCTCAAACAAAGAAAAAGTACTATTTAGACACTGCTTTTAAAGAGTCAAGAAGAAAAAAGTCTACCTACTCTCAGGCTCTGATGCTTTAGGATAAAGGAACACAAATGCCTGTTTATAAATTAAAGACAAAATGAAGTCTGGATTTTTTAGGTTGCTCTACCTTCTCTCATCTGGACTCTTCACTACATCCAATTGCACTGAAATCTCGTAGACATCACCTCATGAGAAGATGTAGAGCCAGACTAAAGACAAACGTGAAATCCAGACGGAGACAAGGAAATTAAATGGAAACCAGGAGTTGCTCAATAAGGTGTCACCAAAACAGGCCTTGATGAGCAGGACTCTGGAGGGGACCTGCAGGGCTGTACATGGAGTGCGCAGGGGGACAGGGTTTCTTCTGTATTCGTGTGGAAGTGCTGACCCAGGTGAAGGGGCTGAGAAGCAGGTAGGTAGCAAAGAGGAAGAGAGGAAGGTGAGCCTCCTGAGACAGAGAGGAAATAAGAGCTGGAAGGAAGTAATAAAGGCATTTCTTCATGTGGGCTGAGCTGCAATAAGAAAGGCATTTGGATATTTTCAAAGTACCCCCTGGTGGCAACGTGGCACCTCGGAGAATGTTTCTCTGAATTAAAATTACACCGTGGCCACCCCATCACAGCCAGGTCAGAGTGTCTGATAAATGGCAGAGACTGTCATCTGATCTTCGGACTCAGTTTCAAATGTATGCCTCGAAGGGCAACAGGGTAGAAAAGTTCATCAACACTTTGGCATTTGCCGGATAACTTAACAAAGACAGTGAAACACACAACCCAAAGCAATTTTTGCAGAACCCGAAGTTATATACCATTTCTTTTTTTTTGAGCACGTAAACATACCCGATATAATGTTAAAATATGCCTATCAGGCTTCCCTGGTGGCGCAGTGGTTGAGAGTCCGCCTGCCGATGCAGGGGACGCGGGTTCGTGCCCCGGTCCGGGAAGATCCCACATGCCGCGGAGCGGCTGCGCCCGTGAGCCATGGCCGCTGAGCCTGTGCGTCCGGAGCCTGTGCTCCGCAACGGGAGAGGCCACAACAGTGAGAAGGCTGCGTACCGCAAAAACAAAACAAACAAAAAAAAAACGCCTATCAAAACAGTTTGCTCCCCTGTAAGCTATCTCATTCATAATCTACACACAAAACTTTGAAAAAAGAAGTGTAGGTGATTAGCACTTTGTAAACACGCCATGCAATTGAAAATATTTATAATGGCTCATGAGCAAGAGTTTGAAAAATAAATACCAGTGCTTAAAACAGATCTTTGCTTTGAATTTCAATATTACGCATAATGCAATTACTTTACTTATACAATAATTTTCACACCTGCGGAATTCATTTAAGAAATATAATAAAATGTGCTAGCTTTTTGACATAGCAAATATGTAAGAGCAAATTCACGTTATCCTAGATTCTAGCTTACTGTTTCATATTTTCTTTCATTGCCTAGGTAGTTCATTCCATCTACAGCAGAGCAAATTATCACCTTTTGAAAAACAAGACTGTCTATCAATATTTTTCTGCCTTTAAACTAAAAACTGCACTGAAGTAGAACAGGATGCTTACCTTAAAGATATTATGCAGGTCTCTGCTAGTTTCCCAAAGTGAAATTTTCCACTGGATTAATGAAATACATTTAATTTATCATAGCACAAATCTGTTACTACACTTCATAGATAGTGGCATTGATTTACTTTCCAATTCAACCAAAGTCTGTTTGGATACCAATGTACAAGTTAGATAGTCCTTTATAAAATGTTGCCAGAGTCTTAGTGGTAACTCTAAGATATAAACTAAAATAGGAATGTTTAAAAAAAAAACTAATTTGAGGAACACATTTGGCTGTGGATTTAATTTAGATGACAACAGACAAGAAAACTGCACATCAATATCCAAAACCACACTCTAGGTTTTATATTAATTCAAAATAAAACAATGATCAGAAGGTCGGAAGATCTTCCATTCATATGCAAATATCCTGAGGTTGGCCTGCAGTGAAGGATGCTCCAATCAAGCAACCCCATTCAGCGCTGCGCTGGGATTACTTGGCTGTCCTTGGCACTGCTGTGGCGCAGGCTTGAGGAGCTATTTAAAGCAGCATTCAACACTTGTTGTGTTGAGAGTGACTCAACAAGACATAAGTAAAAGCATGAAATCCAGGGTGGCAATGACCTCTAGCAGCCTGAAACAAAATCCTGGGGCAGTGATGGAAATACTTCTTCCTGCTATTCTCGGACCATTAGGACACTTTCCATGGACTTCATGCCCAATCAGGTTATCATAAAACTTTATATTCTGAATGAGCTGTCTTATTTGGATGACAAGTTACACCTACCCTAAGTTACCAAATACAGGTTGAAGTTCATTGCATTTTTGTGCAGGTGGTTTTTTATTATATAGTATGCTCTAATGGAGAGGTGGCAGTGTATATGAGTAACTTTCTCTCTCTCTCTCTCACACACACACACACACACACTCTCTCTCTCTCTCTCTCTCTCTCTCTCTCTCTCTCAAGAACAGACCTAGTTCAGGTACCACTAGGTAAAGGCTGCTACTACCTGGTTTGCCCACCCTAGACACAGAAACTTGACCACAAACATCAGCTGGATCTATCTACTTCAGGTACCAGTCCTTAGTAATATCCAGAGTTGTTTCATTTAAAGTTTTATAGGGACTTCCCTGGTGGCGCAGTGGTTTAGAATCCGCCTGCCAGTGCAGGGGACACAGGTTCAATCCCTGGTCCGGGAAGATCCCACATGCTGCAGAACAACTAAACCCGCGAGCCACAATTCCTGAGCCCACACGCTTAGAGCCCATGCTCCGCAACAAGAAAAGCCACCGCAATGAGAAGCCCGCGCACCGCCAACGAAGAGTAGCCCCCACTTGCCGCAACTGGAGAAAGCCTGCGCACAACAACAAAGACCCAACGCAGTCAAAAATAAATTGTAAATAAATTAATTAAAAAGAAGTTTTATAAAGACATTAAAGGGGATGATTTAAGAGGGAAAAAAATCCATTAATTTTCTGCACTAGCTAAGGAGTTAACTTAAACATAGATGTATACACAGCTGCAAATAAATAATACACAGGTGCAGGGTCTGATAGAGTTCTGATGTTAGCTTTCAGTGCCTCCTGGAAAAGTTTTAGAGGGATGAGAGCAAACATCTTCCTCTCCCACTTTTCCACTGCCTGTCACTATAGTTCTCTGTTCCCAGCTGATCTATGTCTAGCTGCTTTATTCTAGATTGGTTATTTCTGTGTATCAAAGCTGATAGAGCAACTGCAGAGAAGTCTCCATCTCCTGAAGTGCTTCAAAGTTCTGATCGTAAACTATAAAGTTATCATCAACTACAGTGTTACAGATACAGGAAGTACAGTTTGTCTCCAATGGCCACATGCTCCGTGGAACATGCTGGTGACCATGACCTGGGAACTCCTTTATCCTTCTCAGCTCCACTGCAGAGGCAGGAAGGGTTTTAATGACCACCCAGGCTATCGGTGGGCAAGAATAATTTCCAGGCTGACTGCTGCCTTAAAGGCTCATATCATTCTTAGAATATTTAAATAGGATATTTTAAATGAAGGAGGTGTCCTGTATGAATCTCTGCAATACCATATGATCTTCTCTACAAAATATGGGAACTTAATAAGAGTTAGTATATATGACAATCAGAGGAAAAAAAAGACTGGGAGAGATTAACAGTGCCAAGTGGCCAGCTAAGCTCACTATCAAAGTCACTAGTTGCCTCAGACCAACCTTACATTATACAGAATTCAGACTTATGCCTCGGCACATTAAAGATTATCGAATGTCATGGAACTCTAGGGTTAGTTTCAAAAAGAATAAAACCACCAATGCTAAATCAATGCCCAAATCAAAAAAATCTATTGTAATCTATGGTTAATTCATGAATTGTACATTAGCAGTTAGGTTTATTTTTCCCTATGTAATCATATTTTGATCAAAAGGGAATTTTTATTCCAGTAATTGATCTAGAATCAACTTTATTATTTTGAAAATATCTTTCTTATCAGTCAGAATGGTCAATTCACACGAGTATACAGAGTCTCAGTGTTAAGAATGGGTCTTACCTTGAGTCACTAAACAAGGTTCTCTAAGAACAGACAGGCAAATTTTTCTAATCATGAACACAAATTTTGTTTATGAATTTCAACTCTATCATTAAATTTTAAGACTGTCATTTTTTAATTAAAATTATGCAAAACATTTTGCAGAAGATGAAGCATTCCCTAGTGTTACTAGGACAATTTAAAACATATTTCTTCTAGTTCTATTTTTTGCTTTTAATTCTTTTTTTGTTATTTTATTTGAATTCTTAGCTTCCTCTTTTGTGGAACAAGATGGGAGTGTAGAGGAGTTAAAAATAAATGGATGTTTTTTCTTTTTGATGATCCGATTTATGCAATATTTAATATTCAATAAATGTTCAATATTTTATATGCAATACTTAATATTCAATAAAAATTGGCTAATTTGACATTCCATAATAAACAACCTTATATTAACAAGTTCTTTGGAAAGAGATTATTTCTTTTCATTCTATACGACAAATATTTTTGTCAAATATAACAATGCTAGTAAAAGGGGAAAGATCAACGACATTCAAAGTAGCATCTTCCCATGTTCAGTTCCAATGCAACGAACTGCTCTATCTGTACCATATCACAGCACTAATTGATAGCTACCCTGAATACCCTAACATGCTGGGGGAAAAGTTAAATAGTAACAATATAAATCCATACGGATGAGGCAGAGACTACCCATCTCCTTGAGTAATCAAAGCAGTTACAGACTACTTTCATACACTTATTAGATGAAACTTCCAGGGCCAAGTTCCACTAGACAGCGTAAATGCTTAAAAGTTAAAGTACGGGCAAGCTCTCTGAGGTCAAGGCATAAGGCACCATGGGAACTTTCTTATAAACTCTTCACATTTGGAAAGTATTTGTTTTGCTTCTTTTTTTAAAATGGGAGATAAAGCTCAGACATGAACACTTAATCTAAAACATTATTCAAACCCTTCTAGAGCCTTCCAAAGCAGAGAGTGTTAAACATTCATAATACTTATGCTTCCCTAAAATAGTACATCCGTCACTTTATAAAGTCTCTCACTTGAAAGAAAACAAATCTGTTAATAACCAAAGCGGGGTACATGGATTTTCAAAACCAGAATATTTAAATACTGCCAATGTACTCTGTTTTGTGATAACATTAGATAATGTAGAAAGAAGTCCCTAGTTTTTTTTTTTTCTTTGAAAATGATACTTACTGAGGTTTAAAAATCAAGCTTGAAAGAAATCTGAATGTCTTTTTTTAATATTAATAGAAACCAATGATCTTTCAGAAGAGATGAAAAAATTGCTTGAAGATTAAGACTGGCCCTCTTCAGATGTAACCAACAAGCAAAGAGGAAATGAAAAGTACATGATTCGTGGGTAATTTCTTTTTTAAAAATATTCACATGCAGGATGATCATATAGTTTAATTGTCCAAACTGGGGCACTTTTTAAGAGTGAAAGGAGATGTTATAAATAATTAGACGAGGACAAAAGTCTAATAACTTTAACTGGGGTATTTTCAGCAAAACCACGACTTCTGGAACTCTGTATAAGGACATGGGACGTAAACGTTTTATCAATTTCTTCCTCTTTTCTCGCCCTTCTCTTCCTGATCAAATGAGGCCAAAAGGGCAGAGAGTGGTACATTTTCAAGGCAGTTCTTTGGGGAAAGCAAAGAAGCACGGATCTAGAAATAGGACCACTGGAACCAAACAATGGAATAGTTGAGACATTTTCATCAAAATCCAATGTTATTTTCTATCTTATCTGCTTTATTTTCTTATACCTAATTTCTTCAACGCTTTCAACCTGTTCATCTGCAGGTTTCCTATTTGAAAAAGGAAAAATATATCTCCAAGTGAATCCTCCACAGACTGGCCAAGTTCTGTTAAGTTACCTCCTGTGAGCGCCTCTGAACCCTTGTTCCCTGTTATCGGAAAAGCACAAAAACCTAATCTGTGCAGTGGGGATACAGAAAGGAAAGGCCAAGAAGGGAACACAGTAAGCATTCAACACAAAAGCAGCAGGAGTGGCACACTAATTAGGCCACTGGCAATCCAAGGTAAGGAATGGAGTACAGCTCAGTCCCCATAGGGGCCCCAATGTAGGGAGATTTCTGAGTGCACTCACATTGCATTGTTTACTTTGCAGGGGGCCCGTTCATGGTTTTGATGGCTACTGTTATCGTTAATAACTAAGAAAGTCATCAGAAAGCTAAACTGAGGGTTTTGTATGGACGGAGTTGTTCCACTTGACTATATATATATAGACATATATATACTACATACATGTGTGTATATATGTCTATATATATATATATATATACTATGTGTGTGTGTATATATTTACACACAACATGTAAAAATTCTGTTCTTGGACTGAAAGTAAATCATTTATGGCTCTGTTCTCATACCTTCCTTTTTTTCATTCAAAGCATGAGAATAACTTATCCACATACTAGAAACAGAATCAGAATGTTAAGCATTCTTTTCCTCTTGAAGAGTACACAGGAGTTTTGTCTTATTTGGATTTATTTTCTTTCTACTATTTCCATGACTTGAAAGGCCCACACTCTAATTCCGTCAGAAGAGAGAGTATGGTTCTCAAGGCTACCATCGAAGGCCAATGAATAGGCACCATCCCTAGGAAACTCATGACTTCGGTCTCTGGCTCCTCAGAGACCTGGAGCTCCAGGGACAGACGTCCACCCTCACCAGCTTCCTTCTTGATCCAAGGAGGACTGAGGTCTTGGGACCCTTCCCATGCCTGCTCTAAGGGCTGTGCTGCACCTTGCCAGTGATGGTGGCCATGTGGATGCCTTGGAGCCCATGAGCCGATGCAGGAGACACGGTCACCCTCTTCCCTCCATGCTATGCGTTTTCAGTGTCATTGCCAAGAGGAGAAAATTGGTTCTTGTGGGGAGGGGGTGAAAAAAATCTTAGGTATTTCAATAGTTTGTAGCCCTTCAAGATCCACCCTACCTGACAAAACTCGTATTCCTTCATATGCAGTTTCTTTCTTTAGGGAGAATTTAAATTTAGCTTAATTTTTCTCCTTAGTGGGTCATTACTGAAAAAAGTTAATAATTCTCTAATCAATCATCCTTTCCATTTTCCTGAGGATGAGAGACGGAGAGAGAAAAGGGGGGTGGAGAAAGAGAGGAGAAGAAGAGAATGGGAAAAAAATGTACCCCTTAAATGAGTGACAGCTGTGGATAAATGGGGACATTGGAAAGGGAAGCAGATAATCAGGAGTGGTCCCCATCGACCCTGGACCCTGCCCAACAGGGCTGCTGGGTGGCGCTCTGTACCTGTAGCTGCACTGGCTCAGATGATCAGGAATGTCCTTCTGCAGATTTTGCCTTATACTGTCCTTTTCAAATAAAGGCTGCTTACAGTCTGGTTTCCTGACCAGACCCCTGGGGTTGGCCCGTTGGCCAGCACTGTCCTGCACACCACGTCCACTTACTTTCCGGACTGAGGTTTGCCTCCTGGGCTCAGCCATTCCTAACTGGGTTTGCCTGAAGACCCGCTGACTTTGCTCTTGACCTTCCTCAGATATCCTAGTGAGGGCGCTGTAGGGTACTGAGTCTAGTTCCATTCAGCTCTCAGGTTGGCTGTGCTTCTTCCTGGTCATTTTTCATCCAAGAGGCTGATAAGCCCTCCTGCCGTAGAACACGTTTCCCTTACATAAACACTTTCAAACACCTCTTAGAGCCGAGTCGCTGTACGCAGTATCTAAAGGGGAATAGCTACTGCAATTCCTTTGGGAAAAGGCTAAAGAAAAGAGGAAAATGTTTCCAATTCAGAGGCTGACTAAATTGTCCTGGGCTGGAAGAGGTACCGGATCAAGTCTAATTCCAAATAACTGCGCAGGAAACTGGCAGCCAGTTAAGCCCATGCATGTTCTCCTCCCCTTGCATGTTCCTATGTCAGGCATCCCAGAGCCTGCAATTCCATGTCATGGCAAACTAGAGATTTGTCCCAGCCATTCTCCAGGCCCATTTAGCTGGGCCCACATTCACAAACAGCCTCTAATGTACACTTTGTACATTATCTCCAGGTGAGGGAAAATACACAGTCACTAGATACAGAGGACTGAAAAACAAAGTCCATCCCACAAACATAAACTCGGGTCCCATTACTAGATCACACCACACCCCAGAAAACTACCAGCGTCTCTCAGTCCTGTTACCATTTTGTGAAAAGTACAATTGTATTCCATGGTAATCTGTGAATGTACAAAAATGTTAATTTGTTAAACAGAGACATTTTAAATATATCACACTTTTAAACTCTATTTGGCATTTTTTTCAGTTATTAATATACTAGAAAGTTCAATTAATAGAAATGACACCAAGGAGCATCTTCTATAAGAGCTGAATTGCTATTGTCAGGGTCACACCCAAAGATGGTATGACAGATCAGCTGGCCTTGCGATAATTTCATATAGCACAGTGGATACACCTAGCATGGGCTGAACAATTATTACTTAATAGATTACTGAGCATTTAGTCCATGTCAGTGAATAGATATTTTAATATACTGTGGAATATTTGATAGAAAAGGTCAAAGTTTTCTGCTATGCTAGGGATTTGGCAAGTAATCTCACAACATTTATATTTTATTACAGAACTATTATAAATTATAAAATACAGAAAAACCAAAAGAGAAAAAAATCAAGTATTTTCAAATATATGAAATCCCTGTTTAAGCTAAGAGAGCATTTTTTAAATTCTGGAGAGAAGGGAGTATGTTTCTACACGTCTAGTTTAATGTGTACAGCACACAAAGAACAATCTATATACATTCAACTGAATTACCAATTATTACTGAATAAGCGATAACTGAAAAGGCAAGGTAAACAGATACTTTCCTCCAAAGATATCTTACCTCCCAAGCAAGTGAGAAAAAACACATAGATTCCAAGCATTCCTACACAAGAGTTTCATAGCACAAGCAGGATCCTGATGTACCCATAATATAGTCAGGGCTAGAGTACCATCCAACTGAAGCTTTGACAAAATGAATTTTTCCTAAGTTGTAAAAATACTATTCACACATTTTCACACACACATAGCATTAGCACTCCCCACACCAATAATTATTCTCGAAAAATAACAAGTTACATGACTTGAGAAGAGTACAGGAAAGGTAGTGGTTTACATAAGGCATCACACAGAGCTGTTTTTAAAAGGCTCCAAACCTCAGGCAAATGAACAATGCTTTCACTTAACTACCATGTAATCAAATGTAAAGAATTTGCATAATATTTCCCTATTCAAACAGAGAGGGAAATGTAGACATTTAAAGAAACAAACACAAATCCTTTATGGAAATTTAGTAGAGAATCTGCCTAGGTTAGCAGAGATTCCCGTAGCTTGATTAATAATTCGGAACCAACGGAACCAAATTTATTATTTATAACTACATAAAAGTTTCCAAAACCAAGGTCCTTGGCTGCTGGGTATCGTTTGTAGGTAGATATCTTATCTGTACATACATAATTTGCAAACATAATTTGAAGCAAGTTTAAATACTCTGTCTGATGTACAGGGGTATATAGTGGTGTATTACAGACAACAGGCCATTATCAACATCATCTTCTTAGAGATAAAGACATGGCTCTGCATTGCAGCACTATTTACAATAGCCAGGACATGGAAGCAACCTAAGTGTCCACTGACGGATGAGTGGAGAAAGAAGATGTGGCACATATATACAATGGAATATTACTCAGCCATAAAAAGAAACAAAATTGAGCTATTTGTAGTGAGGTGGATGGACCTAGAGTCTGTCATACAGAGTGAAGTAAGTCAGAAAGAGAAAAACAAATACCGTATGCTAACGCATATACATGGAATCTAAAAAAAAAAAAAATTGTTCTGATGAACCTAGGGGCAGGACAGGAATAAAGATGCAGACGTAGAGAATGGACTTGAGGACGTGGGGATGGGGAAGGGTAAGCCGGGACGAACTGAGAGACTGGCATTGACATATATATGATACCAAGTGTAAAACAGATAGCTAGTGGGAAGCAGCCGCATAGCACAGGGAGATCAGCTCGATGCTTTCTGACCACCTAGAGGGGTGGGATAGGGAGGGTGGGAGGCAGACGCAAGAGGGAGGGGATATGGGGATGTATGTATACGTATAGCTGATTCACTTTGTTAAACAGCAGAAACTAACACACCATTGTAAAGCAATTATACTCCAATAGAGGTGTCAAAAAAAAAAAAAAAGACATGGCCCTGTGTCTAAAATTTAGAGATTAAATTAACTCCCTCATCTGGGAAATGAGATTACTGACCTTTTCCCATCCTTAGCAGAAATTCTTCAGAAAAAAATATGTATATGTTTGAAATTTTTTTCTATAACAATACTTAATTTTAGGTATGTGTTAGTAATGTTATCAGCAAATAAATCACATGAACCTTTCAAATTTTCTTGGATTTAGCTGTTATTTTTACATATTTGGTTACCTCCCTCTGGAACATCTCGTGGTACAATGATTTATTCCTCAGTTGCCTAAAAGCTCGAAAGAGTTCATCTGACACCCAAAACACTCCCTTAAATCCAGGGTTTATCTCATTCTGCTTCAAAATTCACACCATATTTTTAGTAGTAACTCAAATGTGTAACTTAAACACTTGACATTGGAAAGAACAGTAACCTTTCTCAACCAAATCCCACATCTCTCTCTTTCCTACAGATGAAACAAAAGTAAACAAATTATTCGTAACTACAAAAAGACCTAATTGAAATATTTCATTTGCCACAAAATGTGCATTTCCTCATTTCATACAGCAGAAATAACATTTTATTCCATTTAGTTCCACATCCTGGCAAGAAAGTAAAATGACTTTAGGAGTCAAAAGACGCAAAACTAGAAATATCAATCGGGGCAAGAAGACAGCTTTATGATGGTCTACATTCAGCCACTTATTTACAATATTTATATGGTGTAGACTATCACGGAGAATTTTAATTTCCAGTCAAAAAGCACAGAGAAGCAATTACACTTCTGTCATCTTTACTGTTTATAAGAAAAGACAATTGAAAACAACAGTAATCCAAAGAATTTATAGGCTAACACACTCTTTTCTCTTCTCTACTGCATATTCCATTTTCATCTAATCTGCATGAAGTATCAATACTGCGCTTCTACAGTTACAGATGACTCTTTTGGCTTTTTTCTTACAATTCATACTGAAATAAAGAACTAAATATATGAGATGAAAATCAGTTTGCACTGACCCTCAAAGCTCTAAATCAAAGTAGATAAACAGAGTCACGCCGTTGAATTAAATACTGAAATTAGTGGCCAAAAATTTTACCCTGAGATTTAGATGTATGCAGGCCCAATGGAAAAATATGAATTGACCTTCGTGTTCAGCAAACACTCTGTGAACTCTGAGATATGGGAATACCTCCGTTGTGGACACATTTATACACCAACAGACGGAAACATCACTGTCAGAGTAGACCTCACAAGGGGAGGTCAACGGATGCACGCTGACATTGATTCATCCCTACACTGCTTCGTAAGCAGCTCCTTCCTCATATGGGAGCCCCAAGCTCACTGTGCTACACGGGGCCACGCTCTCCAGTCTCCCCAGCACCTCCAGGGAACCAGACCAGGAGGCACCTCCTCCACCTTCAACGACAGCACCTGGCTTCTCTTTGGGATGGAGCCCAGGCCTTTCTGCAAGACTCCACGCCTGATGGATCTGAGCTGTGCTCTCTCCTCAACCTCCAAGTCACCAACCCCAGGCAGCGCCAAGGTGACCCGAACTCTTCATCGCCCTGCTGCCTTAGTCTATGCCTACATAATAATAACAGGAAAGAGTAATGCCATCGTATGCCTTAACAGAAAGAATAACTCGACTCCATAAGATATTGGAAAGGATGTCTCCCTGCACAGCCATCCTGGGTTCTCTTACCCAAACATCTTAAACAAAGAAAACCACGCTCTCTAGAATACAGGTACCACCTTTTCGGACGGCGCACGGGAAAGCGAGCAACGCTCTGCTTTTCGTACCTTTGCAGCCACGGACGAGTTGGGCTTCTCCAGCAGGTCCCACAGTTTCTTCCTCTTTTCAGGGCAGCACGTGTTATCAAACTCTTCTCCCTCCCGCTCGCGCATGGTCTCCGCCTCCCGCCGCAGCTCTTCGTTCATCTGCTCCTTCTTTTGATGATACCTGGCTTGGCAACAGGATTCTAAGTAGATCTCATCGATCCCCCAGTAATCAAGCTCTTGGCCGAAAGAGAGAGCGCACATTTCTTCCATCATGTGGAGTTTCCCTGTCCGGTAGAAATTTAAAATGGAAGTGAAGGCTCCAGGGTGCCGATCGAAGAAATACTCGTTCTCGTTCAGGTTGTAGTCATCGCACACCTCCAGGAGGCTCTCGTGCGTGTTACAGTCCCGGAGCTTCCCCAAGCGGGTCCTGGGCAGCCGGTCCAACGTTCTCCACAGGACCTCGTGGTTGAGGCCCCCCACGTTGATTTTCACTCTACGGGAGCACGTTTTGCTCCTAATGATGTCCACCGGTTCCGGTGGAAGAGAAAGCGTCGACCTTGATGTCTTCCTGTTTAAGCCAGGGGGCGCCTTCTCTGCCATTTTGGACTGAACAAAGGGTCCTCAAAAGAATGGGCCGCGGGAAGGTCAACTCAAGCAATATCCCTGCGCGGCAGGCATTTCCACGGATGCACCTGGAAGAAAGCAACCACAAACCCTTTGGTTACTTGCATTTTTCCTAAAGCATTTCCTATGCTATGGGCTCACTCTGTTGTTCTTGCATAACCTGGAGGTATAATATTAATTACCGTCTCTCGATGGAGATGTACATCTTTGCTTTCAGGTATAAGGAGGAAAAGACAACACAACGTACTATGCAGAAGCAGCTGTGTAATCAATTTTATACACCTATAGGTTGACAGCTCCCAAATTTGTCACCAGAGACCTCTTTCTCAAACTCTAGCCTAAACTATCCCTGTGCTGATGAGCTCTTCCCAGATAAAACACAGACACCTTCAATTAAATTGACCACACCTCCACACACAAGCGAAAACTCTGAGAAATCCTGATCTATCTGTCCACATGCAAATAAGCACCAGGTCTTAACCAACTGTACCTCCTAAACATTGCTGAAGTCCTCCACCCCCATTACCCAGTCCTGGGTACCACCGAACCATGATGCTGATTCAAACCCTCAGCATCTCTTGCCTACGTTTCTACAATAGCACCTGAAACTGGATCCTGAGCTCTGGTTTTATCTACACAAAAATCGTTCTCCACACAGCTACTAGAATGATCTAAGAAACACATTTGACCTTACCATGCCCTACTAGATCTGACCTATCTCTCCACCTTCACCTCTCATTCCTCCCTCATCACCATACTCCAGCAGCCCCAGACCATATACACTGTTTTGTTTCAAGCTCCTGGCCTTCCTTCACGCTGTGTCCTGGAAGGGCCTCCACCTTTCCCATCTCCCTTTGACTAACTGTGGCTTGCTCTCCAAGACTCAGCTCAGATATCACTTCCTCTAAAAAGCCCTCCATAATACATCTCCTCTATGATCATGTACTTCTGTGAATGTCTCTTCTATTTCATCATGCCACTGCAACAACACCTTTGCCAAGGATGCTGGGAGCCCTTGAAGACAAAGACAATCTTCTCTGTTATATCTTTATCACTGAGCACAGTGCTTATATATTGTGAGGGTCCGATAAATGTTAAATAGTCAGTTCTTTAATTGTTTTCCACGAGACAGCTGACAAGAGATCTCGTGGGGATAATGTATGTGGCCAGAAAAATGCATAAATGGAGTCATTTGGATCACCTGACTAAAATGCATCTATGTTTACATGTTATGTGTATATATGTTTGTGTGTACATAAGATATGTCAGAATGTGTGTGTGTGTTTACATTCTTTGACCCACAGCTCTTTTCTCCTGTGTACTAATTCTTTAAAACATGACTGCTCTAATGTTCCCTCTTACTGATCTATTCTTCTGATCTGCAGCAGTAAGCATCTTCTTATTTGATCTTCCCCTATAATGTTTTTGCAGAAAACCATGGTGCTTCAAGCAATTCATCCCAAATACCGCTTTCAATGTAAAACACCATGTTTCACACAGTCAATGGCTTATACCAAAGGGAAAAGCTTTTAGATTTAAGAGGTATTTATAATTAGAATTCTCTTTTAAGATACACACCAATTTTGGCATGTCTTTGGTTTCTCCGCTCCTGTAAGTTAAATTTATTTCTCCACCTGGAAGCCAAGTATTCTCTCAAATGAAAATAAGTCAAATTTATGAAAAAAATGTAGCTGGACTATGTAAGAAGTATTTCAAATACGGCTAAGAAACATACTTGAAATGGGAGTTCTTTCAACTACATAGTTACAGAGATATTTAAAGCGTATACATACACTCTCTCATTGCAGATGATAAAAATGACTATTTTTACAATAAAGGAGAAATACAATAATTGGGGCAAGTATCAAATTCTCTAAGCCCCAATTTCTTAATCTACAAAATGAGGATAGTAGTATCTACTTTATAGGCAGTGTTATGACAATTAAATGAGATAGTTTATGTGAAGGGCTCAGTACAGGGAGGTATATCTGAATAGAATAAGAAAACTCACATTCCTCCTTTAAGTGTAGCTTCCAATCAACTGCACAACAGCTATGATTAAAAGCTATACTGATGTCTATTCAATAAATGCTAGCATTTAAATTCTTTTCCCTTATACATACGTTCAGTCCCCTCTAATGGATTTTAAGCCTATAAGGCCAGGAATCATTGGTCCCAGTTTTTCTCTACCGAGCACTGTACTTACATATAGTGGGTAATAGCATGTAACCTTGATGCCACTGATGCCCACGTCGAAATTTTGTATTCAGATGGCAATGGACAACACACACACACACACACACACACACACACACGTATACACACACCCCACATACAGCATGCAAGAGAGGGCACAGTAATACTATTAGGATCGGGCAAATCAACTGAAAATATTAGAGATGGGCAATTTGAGTGGTGAATCTGAGTGTCTGTTCTCCAGCAAATTACTTGGTTTCAGGTGCAATGATATCTCAGCCATCCATATAGATTATGTGAACAGCCCATATGAATAATAAGCAGGAAGTTAATCCATTTTTAATTAGGCTACACATAAACATACAATGAATTCACTCTTTGTAGAATATCATGACTTACTAATGTGAAGCGAGATGGTCTTTGAGCTGATTATGGTATCATATAAGAGGCTTCCAGAAAGACTGAGAGCAAACTCCAATGCAGTACAAACATCTCATGTTTACGGTCAAGGGCTTACTGTGACTTCCTTTCTTGTAAAAGCCCTTACTAAAAGCATAAATGCTCTGTCATAGTTACCAGTAGGTCACCATTTATTTCAAATAATTTCACACTCATGACCTGCAGTGAATTCCCCTTTTTGTAGAATGTGTGTCAAGTGAAGAGAGGTCATAAGACTTAAATTTCAAAGTATCTTCTTCACTAATCAAGAACTTTCTATTATAAGAAATTCAGTGTTGATTACAAACCTCACAATAAAAGACAGCCTGAAATTCAACGCCCTCTCTTCAAAGCAGGGGTAGAGAAATTTAGCATGAGTGAACGTAACCTGTTGATTTTATTTTCTTAAAGACTTAAAGATGATCTGCTCTGATTATTGTTACTGTGATTAAAAACTTTTTATTCTCCCTGGGCAGAATATTCTGCTTGTGACCTGGTGAAGAGTAGAGACTCAAAGGTGTAAGTTCTCAAGCAGTTGAAGAGCTGTAACTAGTGTTCAGAGTTAATCAGCCTTTCAGAATAGTCATAGTACACAAGTGGTCACAATTGTAAGCCTGTAATTCAGGTCAAGCCCTGCTCAGCAGTGCCTTAGAAACGTGCTGAGCCTTTCTGTCTACCTGCCCACCCGTCCGCCCACCCTTCTTCCTGCTCTCTCTTCCTCTGTATTTTTTCTCTCTCATTTTCCCATCTCTATTTCTCCACCCCCAACTTATCTCTCTTCGGTTCCTCTCCCTCTCTTCCTATCCCATTCCCTAGATCTTTCTATCCTCATGGCCTCTTAACCAACCACAAAACCACTCTATCTTTTCAAACTTGTACATACTTTGTGAAGTTTTCTACATCCTTAATAAGAAAACCTCCTGAGCTGAAAATACCATGTTTCTCTCCAGAAGAAGCAAAAAACATCTAAACCAAGTTGCTTTTCATGGGAGGTTGTATGAGATTGCAAAAGGGGTTCTGCTGGTCTTCCCTGGTGGCGCAATGGTTGAGAGTCCGCCTGCCAATGCAGGAGATGCAGGTTCGTGCCCCGGTCCGGGAAGATCCCACATGCCGCGGAGCGGCTGGGCCCGTGAGCCATGGCCGCTGAGCCTGCGCTCCGCAACGGGAGAGGCCACAACAGTGAGAGGCCCACATACCGCAAAAAAAAAAAAAAAAGGGGGGGTTCTGCTCTCAGGCTCACGACCCCTGGGTCTAGTTGGGCTGCCCTCCTGCATCCCCCTCATCTTTCTGGTTGGACTTTCAGTTTCTTCATGCATCAAACCATGGCATTTCCATGCCTACAATTCTTTCATTTCCTATGACACTTGGTTAATTTTTTCCCTCTCGCTATGATTCTGTGGCCATTGCCACCCTTCCTCTCCAATCACCATCCTAACTTTAGATAGAAAAAAACATAACATAGTGCCTCAGATCCATGAAGACATTTTTTCATGTCTAGTTTCTTAAGAAAAGGTGGTTTTCATATTTCATTTCAAGAGTCCTTTAATATTTATGAGGGCTTGAAACAGACTGCATTCAGAACATCATAAAAGTTTCATTCATTTTATTTAGTGTTTTTAACTTTCCATTTTTAATCTGTTCTTTTCTGCCATGTTAATTTTATTTCTAGCAATGAATCTGTCCGTTCACTGTGTCTTGCCACTCTTGAGAGCTTGCAAAATTTTTGTTTTTAATTTTAGTAATTAAAGTGGATATGATGCTGTTTTCTCACGTTTAGTTTTATAAGTGAAATGCTGTCTACCATAATAATTTTATCCCATGAGAATCAATCATGTAATTCAATTTAGTGTATAAGTTTAATATAAAATGTAATAATTCCATGTTTAAACTGTGGAGATGTTATACAACTGTGTAGAATTTATATACACAAAGAGATATAAGCTGAACACACATTTTTATGTCAAGGTCAGAATCTCAGTGAATTTTTTCTTTGGGCTGTTTGCTGGTTTATTTCACCTTGTTCAATCAATTTGAAGTCAAGCTTGCAACAGTCAGTCGACCAGTTGCAAATGTACTAAACATCCCTTCATCAGTCTGTTAGAGAAAAAAAGCGACTCTTGAAACAATAAACAACAACATTCTCATTTTGCACAGCTGCACCAGGCTCCACCAGCAGCATGGAATTATGCTGCCACCCGTTCAGGGCTCAACCTGACAAAACACAACTTTCTGATCATGGCATCATTATTACTGCTTGAGACTCCAGGTCTGAGGCAGGGGAGTTGTGGGGGGAGGGGAGGGTTTTTTTTTTTTTTTTTACTGTAGTCTCAAAAATACTACCATTATGTCATATACTTGATACTTCCTTAGTGTAGCAAGGCAGGATAAGTCCCATGTGTGATTCTGTGAAGATGAAAAGCAAATCTTTCTAAAGACCTAAGTGATGTTTACCATTTCCTTTCTGTGTTGCTGGTACGAGCTGAGCACACACTTGCAAACAAGCAGCTCCTAGACCTTTAAGTGTAAATCACTCTATGTATAGCTCTAAGGCATTTTCTTATATTTTTATGTATGGTATTAAGTAGTAAATGCATGTTTTTGGAACAGCTATGTCTGTTTCAGAGAGTCGCAAAGATTATTTGCAGTAGCTATCTGCAGAGAAAGGCGCCAGAATGGTTAGCTGAAATGTAATCAGTGCTTAAAAAAAAATCACTACTCACTCAATTTTAAAAAGCACCTCCAGAATTTACTAAAGAAAAAGAATAAATTTATAACTAGTGAAAAACAAATCAGATTTATTTTAAAGTAAGGTCCTGGAAATCTTCAGCTATCCTAAGAAATTCAACAAACCTACTGAAGTACTTTAGAACTTGGCCAGAAATACTAATGAATTTATACTGTTGATTGTTTTTTAATATGTCAAGTTCTAGTAATAACCAAAACACTATCCTTGTCCTCAGAAAAGTGGAAGTAGCATTTCTTTTCTTCAATGAAAGGCTGCTAATATCAATAGGTTCCTCAATTTTAGCATAACTATTTACTCCTTAGTTTAAAAAAAAATCCAGGACTTTTATCCTTGGTATACCCGATGCTTTTTTTAGATACACTCAAACAAAATCCTAAAAGCTTTGCTTTCAGTGGTCAAAGGAAGCACTGTGTTGCAGTATGAAGGAGAAAAGACAAGTAATAAGTAGAATATGTAATATGAGCATCTTTCCATATCATCAATGTCTCCAACTAACCAAATTTATAAACTATTTTATTTAGACACATAATATGAATTTTCTTCACCAGAAGACAGAACTATTTAAAGAATTAGCTCCTATATATACATTTGCTATAATTAGAGAGTAAAACACTAGGTTTGCCTTTAGAAAAATGGCCTTTTATGGGCTTCCCTGGTGGCGCAGTTGTTGAGAGTCCGCCTGCCGATGCAGGGGACACGGGTTCGTGCCCCAGTCCGGGAAGATCCCACATGGCCGCTGAGCCTGAGCGTCTGGAGCCTGTGCTCCGCAATGGGAGAGGCCACGGCAGTGAGAGGCCCGCGTACAGCAAAAAAAAAAAAAAAAAAAAAAAAAAAAAAAAAAAAGAAAAATGGCCTTTTATAAGACATAGCTCATGAAAAATCCTTCTCTATGCTGAAAAATATAATACTAATGTTATATTGCATCTTAGACCTTTTATAAACTACAAGGTATAGTTGTGGCTTGAAATTTTCAGTCTGTTTCAAAACCCACCAAAAAAGGCTCAGACTTCATATGAGCATTCAGCCATTCAGCTGGTGGAAGATTTTCTATTATGACAGTAAAAGTGCCCTTTATGTTGGGGCCCAAGACATGTTCTTTTAAATGTCTCCTTTTGCAGAAGTCTTCCCAGAGTCACAGCGGAGTGCAGGGGATAAATAAAGATGAAAGGCGATGAGAAAAATGAAAAAGGCAACAAACAGAGAAACTATTGGCGCCACTGAAAGGAATGGGAAATGAGGCTGGGCCACCCTGTAATATCCTGATAAAAGAAATCACAAACTTCAGTCGCTACCTGGGGTTCTCTGTGAATGATACAACCTTCTATTTGGGTGACTGACTTCAATTTCATATTCCATCTCGGTGTGTGGCATAAGTTAGATTTAGCCTCTATGAAACCAAGTAAAAAAAAATGTTCATGAAGCTTGGATAGGATGTGAACTTTTTTTTTAAGGTTTCTTCCAATAAAATTAAATTTTAGATCATCCAATGGTTGGTCTGGAATGTTTAGCAGTCAGATTCTTGCCAAGGGATGTTTCTCAATGGGGCTCTGTTTCATAGTAAAAATACACTTTTCAACTACATTCCGGTCCCTTACTTCTCCACAACCAAACACACTGTAGGCAACGGAGCTTTTATTAAAAGCTCCAATACTGAGTCAGATTTGAGGTTAGTTTCTATGACTTAAACGTATACCGTGCTTTAGATACCCCCATGTTTGGAGACAGGAATCACAGTATGTGGCAGAAGAGAGCTTGGATATGATCTGGTCCAGTTTCCCTATTTACAGCTTTCAAAACTGAGATCCAACAAGGCCACGTGACTTGGCTGACCGCTCTCTGGTAGTTGCTGAACTTGGACCAGAACCCAGATCTGCAGATGCCTACGTAAGTCTCTTTCCATTACACCCCAGTTCATTATTCTTTGCTTTTCACCTTCTAGTGGAAGTTTTAAAAAGCTTTTGTTTCTTTGTCTACACCCATGTCAAAACACTGGACTCAAACGACACTAAGTTGAGGCATGTTATCTCCTATACATAGCTTGTTTCTTTAGAGGGTTATGACTGCAGTCAGGCAACTAGACTGTTCTGTTCTGAAGACAGATGCGCTTCACAGAATCGTTCTTCCCTTGCCTTTGCTTCCCTAGGGCCGGTGTTTAGGATAACTACCTCCTTCGGCTCTGGACCCCTGCAGTCGGTTCTGCACGCTGCAGCCCAAACAGTGGTAGATCCGGGCCATCTCTAGTAGAACACGCTTCCACGCTTCTAGTCTCAGGATAGACACAGAACAATACAAAGACTGCAAGGTCTGTCCTCTACTTATCTCTGCGGTTCAGTACCTTCCTCCCTCTCCCCATGTCTCTGTTCTAACTTTTGCTTTCATTTCTTTACACGTGCCATTCGCCTTCTGCGACAGGGAATTTGCACATCTTCTATTTTCTCCCCCCGTCCCCTGCAGATATTAACTCAAGGATCACATCTTAGTCAATACCACCTGACTTCCTTGAATATACAGTCATCCTCCTATTTTAAGAACTTATATATAATCAGATACCTTTACCTGGGCCACTGGTCACAACAGGAGTTTTAAGTTTGCTGGGATGAGTATTTTGATTATGTGATTAATATCTATCCTCTCCACTAAACCAAGTTCCTTGTGGGCAGGATCAAGTCGGATTTGATTTATCATTGTATCCCAGGTGCCTGGCATACAGCAGACACATAACAAATATCATGTGAATGAAAAAGTCAATAATCATTTTATTTAACATTTATTTAACAATCATTTTCCTCTCCTTCCAGCTACCTCATATTACCTGCCACTCCCCAAACCCAACATGACTTTCATGTATGAAAAGCTCTTTTCCAAATTCTCCATCTGATAAACTCTTACTCGTTATTCAAGGTCAAGAACAAATATCTTGTTCAGGGAGAATTCATCTCTTCTGCCATGCTGGGTTAAAAGTTTGCTCTATTTTAATGCTTTTCTCATTGTATCGCAACTATTCACTTAGAATTCTTTCTTATTCATTCATTTAGCAAATATTTATGAGCCTTTACTCTGCTTGAGGTGACACCATGGAACTTATATTCTAGTGGAGGTAGGTAAACATGCTACAGACAAACATACACAAGCAGCTAACTACAAAGCTGATAAAAGCTGCGAGAGAGAAGAAGGTGGTACCATGTGAGCTTTAAGTGAAAATACCTTCTTGGCTGTGAGCTCTTAGAAGTGATGAACATCTCTCGTCCACATCTGTATCTTTGGGATGCAAGTGCTTACCAAATGTTTGTGGACTACCCGAAAGAATGAATGAATGACTAATGAATTTCAAAGCACTACTATCCTTTTTCTTGGCCACATGTTCTGGCTAACATCATCCAACGTCAGTTAATTATGGTGATTTCCAATTTGTTTAGACGTTGTGCCGGCCCTTATTTGCTTATTTTAATAAGGCCTGGGCTCAAAATAAGAGCTAGATTTTCTGGAGCTACGTAAGGAACAAGCGATAAACAAGTTAAGACTCTCTAATAATCACTGCTGCCCCAGAGTGGAATTTGCTTCCTCCAGGCACTCCTGGGCCTGGTAATATTCAGGCAGACACCAGGTGACCGCCTGCTCTACTGAGAAATGGACAAGACTGTCTCCAAGGCACCTTCTATCTCTGAAATTTCCTGGTTCTATGAGATTTCTGTGTGACCTCAACTCATCTACATATTCCACCGGATAGATAAAGAACAAGAAAAAAGTTCACTCTGGTCAATTTCTTAAGTTTAAAATTTGACAAAAGTGAATTTTCAATTCCTCAGCGTATACTCACTCCTAGGTAAAGTATTCGAGCCAGAAAAGCCATTATGATAGAATTGCTACTAATAAAAGGACAAAGAAAAGAAAAGAAAGCATCAAAGTTAGAGTCTGAACTTTTTTCAAAAGATGAACTTATACCCTTCAATGATGAGCTTTTCTCTTTCTAAGTGGTATAAAATATTGTCATGTGAAGACTGTAACAAGGGGGCAAAGGTTAATCAAAGGGATGAGCCTACAGTAATGGAAACACAAGCAGAGAAGTATTTGGATTGGGAAAATAACTTAAGGTGAAAGGCAGAAACTTTCCCGATGTATTCAAACCACAATGTATAGGTGACCTTATCTTTAGACTCAGAGCAGACGACTGCGCAAACTCGCCTTAGGATCCTCAGTGTAGCCACATCCATCGGTACCCTTCCCTCTTTTCCTGACTGTGCATATTCAAAATGATGTGTTCTAGATTCCAGCATGAAAAAAAACAACAATTTCTAACAAATCAATGGTATCCTTCATTAATGGATCTGATTTAAAAAATGAGAACGTGTCACAAGTAATTGGCTTGATTTTTTTTCCCCCCGTGCATTAAGGAGAAAAGGGAAGAGGTTCACTGAACTATAAACATCCATCTCCATATCCCTTATGAATAATGTTTTCCATCTGCCCTTGTCATCAGTGAGGATCACTAAACAGCATTTATTAAGCGTCCATCTGTGTGTGGCACTTTATAAATATTCCTCCCCATGCCCCTGCCCACTTTCCCAATCTACCATGTGTCTCTGTTGTAGGAAATGCTAGGGAGCTACAAGGATAATAAATAATTAATGGTAAGAATGTTAAGGCAGATGGACGAGATGACCTACTAGCATCTATGAATCTTAGGATGTTAAATTTACTGCTAATAATATAATTTAGCACAATTTGATAAGAAAATATCAAAGCATTTGATGACAAAAAAATCAGCGCATCATATTCCGCCAACGATTTCTAAAATAAAAATGTGAAAATTAGGGACTACAGATGGACTGACTGAAGCCCTGAGTTCATGTGACTTGTACCAGATGATACAGTCTTCAAATAAATAATGTGAAAAACAGTGTGGAAAAATCATAGAAATTATGGTTGCAACAGTATAATAGGGAAAGGGACCTGAGCCAAGGGTGAATATATTCAGAAATAAGGGCAAGCCATTGTTTTCACTGAAAGCAGCAGTGTGGTTAACGATGGTGAAATTATGGATTTTCCCCCCTTTTTCATTCTTCTTTAATGTTATTCTATTCTTTTTTTCTTAAAGAAAAAAAACAATTATATTGGTTTTAGTGAGGGTGATATTCAAAACATTCTTTGCAAGCATCATGTAGTCAGGATTATAATAAAACAGAAAGTCAGTGTAAAACAGCAATAGCTACGGGTTTCAGATTTGCCATTTGGATTTTGTTTCAGCTTAAGATCAAAATGTCCGTAAGTAGAAATTGTATTTCCTAGAAGGTAGGGATATTCTTGGACTTGTAGCTGAAGGACAGCCAAAGTTATGATCTCATTTGCTTTGTGACTTTGGTTAATAATTATCATTTTTATCACTTTCCACATATTGAGTGATTATTCTATGCAGCCACTGTACTTATTCCGCTTAATTCTCATAATGAGAATTCTCATTAATTGTCAATCACCTTGGGGTGGGTATTATCATCTTTGATTTACAGATAAAGAAATTGAGGTTCAGAAAGGTAAGTGCCTTGCTCAAGATGACATAACCAGTACGTGCTCATTCCAGGATACCAGTCCAGCAATATCTTAACTCAAAGCCCATGTTCTTAACCTTCTAAGACCCTGGGGATTTTCCTTGAATGGCATGATTCTGGATGCCTTAGAATGATAAATAAATAGAAATATGAGACCAATATTGAGGAATCTTTTTAGCATGACAGAGAAGGAAAGAATGAAATAACTTTTCAAATAATTCCTGTAACACTATGTCTATCCCTTGGCCTAGACAGGTGGCATGTATACAATATATTAAATGGAATAATTTTCTTTTGGATAGAGATGGCAACTGTTTCTGCAGTTCTAAATTTTCAAAACTAAACATAAATTTTAGTGTGTGGCTTTCAAAAGTAATGCTATTAGTCGTAGTATTTGAGATCTACAGTCAAGATAGATGCTTTTAAAATATTTTTTAAATGTTAAACATATAAAATTCAGTCTTTGGAAGGGCAACACTGGTAGGTTTTAATGATCTTCCCAGGGCCCATCTGCATCAGGATGAGAAGCCAAGTCTCTTGTTCCTGAATCCATATTCTTTCCACTAGACCTTGCTACCTCAGGGCTTCAGAAATAAATATAAAATTAGAATGATGGAAGAGAAAAAATGTGAAGCAGGAGCCATCTAGCTATTTCACACCCAGTTAAACCTATAAATACTGATGAGTTGAACCTAATTATTAATGATTCCTGACTACAACATAAATCTATAATTTCTACTATGCCAATAATGGTCGGAATGGAAAGAGATCGTAAGCTGTAAATAACACATACTGACTTAGATCCATGATTCCTTTCTCATTACCTTCCTTCCTTCCAAAACAATGTGTTACTTGGCTATTAGTATAGATTGAGTGCAGGGGGTACAAAACTGGGTAAAGGCACCCTCGCTCTCAAGGAACCCATACGATTACTGCAACGAATATTACAGAAAATTTTGGATTTGTGCTTTTAGCATGTGTTGTGTAGGCTCAGGTAGTACTGTGTACTTAAATATTTATTTGACACCTAATTAAAACTTCCTACCTGATTTAAACATACTGATGTAAAGGGAGAGAGCGGTAATGATGAAGATGTCTGAATTCATGGGGCTTTGTGGAATACATTCTTCATTTATTGTATGGGAGCTATAGCCTTAGCCACCATTTGGAATATTGAAGGCTCTTTGAGGTCTTAAATAAATTCATGAATTTGATGAATTATTTAATTAATTCATTATTTACTTCATTCATTCATTCAACAATATTTACTGAGCATCTATTACATCTGTTCCAAATGCCATAAAATGCCCCAAACCCTTACTCTAATGTTCTACTTTAGCTTCATATATATATATGATTACAAACTATGTTTATTATGCTGGAAACCAAGTATTTTGCTGGGCCTGAATGAAACCAAAAGTCAAGTTAAAGAAGTAGCCTTTTAGGAGCTTCTAAGCTTTCTATGTGCACTCTTTCTATAAAGCCTAATGAAAATGCTCTCCTTAGAATGAGAAAAGACTAGGATTCCAAATTTAAAATGACATTTATCTCAAAAGTAAATTAATATTTAATGATAGTCTGATTAATAATTGTGATTTTATGAACTGGAGACATTTAGCATGAAAGCCCCTAGACACATTTGTTCTATGCAGACTAGGGAGAAGGGCTAAAGATGGACCATCTCTTTTCAAATGTTACTTTACTGTTATGTTTCAGAATTTTTCCTTCTACACACCACTTTCTCATCCTGGTATTAGCTTACTGGAAAGCTTTTCTTTTGTGGAAAGCAGAATAAGAATTCAAGAGCTCCAGTCCCATGAGGACTTTCAAAGGATTAAGAGCAACTATAATGTTATCTAGGTGATAGCTGTGAAAAGCAAATATACAGTACAATGCTTCACCTTACTTTTTTTACATATTAAATACTGAAATTATTATATCTGATAAATCTCCAAAATTGTATTAATTGGCCTGTCAAGAGCTATCATCATTTCAGATTTTTTTTTTTTTCCCACGAACTGAACTGTTCTTTGGCTGGTTTTTGTTAATGATCTGAACTGATAAAACGGCTTTTGTAAATAGGCACAAAAGTAAAGAAATCAATATGTGAAATAAAAGGAACTTGCTAAAAGACACAGTGCCGTGTCTGTCATTTTAGAAAGAAAATAAGAACAGAGGAAGGAGAAACAGAGAAAAGGGGAGGGAACAAAAACAGAAAAACAAATCCGAGATGGGAAAAGTGGGTGTGAGAAAGCATTTAAGGTCACATTACACTGATACTTACAAAGATAAAGTTCTACCTTTGTATAACATTTTACATTTTGTACAGTTCACACGGAGAAAGAAATGCCTTCGTTAAAGAACAATTCCTATGGCTAGAAACAAGACACAGGACATTTCAAATCTCTTTGCTAGGAGGTACAGGGAGATTCTCATCCCAGTCAAAATAGGCACTGGACTCCAGACATGTTAATATATGGTTAACTGGAGGCCAACACTGGTTGTAAATGGATATTTCTAGAATTTAAACCATACTGCTTTTGAAACTTAGAGTTCCCTAACTTAGAGTTCCCAGGCCTGCACTGTCTCATATGGTAGCCACCAGCCAGAGATGGCTATTTAAATTTAAATTTAGAATATAATTTCTCAGTCTTACAAGTCAATTTCAAGGGTTCAATAGCTTATGTGGCTAGCGCCTACCATATTGGAGAGTACAGATATAGAACATTTCCATCCCTGCATCAAGTTCTATTGGAAATCACTGGTCTAGCCAGCCTTCTCGTGAAGTCATGAGGCTGAGTATGTACTGAAATAGGGATGAGAGACAAATTCTACTGGAAGCAGCATGTTCCGCCTTGTGTGGATCTCATTCCACCGTCTCCATTCTTAGCCGTGGTAGCCCCTGGACCTCCACTTACAAACTCTTCTCCATCCCAGATTCTAGGACCATCTGGCTCTCGTCAAGAAGAATGTGAAGCCTGTGTAAGTGCAAAATAGTGCAGGGCCGTGGCTTGGCGGTCCCGTTACCAGGCAGACTTGCTCTGTTCCTCCTCTGCTCAACCCTGGCCAGCAGGTCTTGGTTAATTGTGCTCTTGGTGCTGTTCTGTGACCTAGAACCTGACACAGGTCCTGGCTCCATCCATCATTTGTTGATCCATCATTGGATCAACAAAGAAACAATGATTATCAGCCATGTGCCTGGAGTTGCAGAGATGTGATGGATAAAGCAGTGAAGGAGAAGGACAGTCCCTGCCTTTACTGAGTTGACATCATTCTCACACAGGAAAATGACACCTGGCAAGTAATTACCCACAATTTAAAATGAGAATTGGGGTAAGTGCTTCAAAGGAGAAAACAGTGCTAGGAAAGAGAAGAATGAAGAGACCTGTCCCATTCTGGGAGCCCGAGAAGACTTCTTAGAGCAAGTGACTTCTGACCTGAGATGAGAGACACAGGTAAGAGTTAAGAAAGTGGGAGAGAGCGTCCCTAACAACTACGTGTTAGTTGTTAGCAGGCCTCATGGCAGGTAATCCCAGGCACCTAAGGCGAACTAAAAGAAAGCCAGAAATTGTAGCAGCAAACGAGGGGCGAGTGGGCCTGAGATGACGCTGGCGGGCAGGGGCCAGGCTGACCAGAGCCTGTTATAAACAACAGCTTTACACTAGTGATGCTTTGGAAAATGAAGGAGGAATATGGTAACCCCCAAATTAAAGATTTAGGCCTTTATCCTAAGAGAAGTGGGAAATCGTTTAAGGGTTTTAGGTAGATCAGTGATGTGATCAGATTTGCCTTTTATCAAAAAAGCAAAGGGCAGGAGTTCCCTGGTGGCTCAGTAGCTAAGAATCCGCCTGCCAGTGCAGGGGACACGGGTTCGAGCCCTGGTCCAGGAAGATCCTACATGCCGCGGAGCAACTAAGCCCATGCACCACAACAACTGAGCCTGTGCTCTAGAGCCCATGAGCCACAACGACTGAGCCCACATGACACAACTACTGAAGCCCGCATGCCTAGAGCCCGTGCTCCGCAATAAGAGAAGCCACCGCAATGAGAAGCCCGCGCACTGAAAGGAAGAGTAGCCCCCTCTCGCCTCACGCAGCAAAGAAGACCCAACGCAGCCAAAAATAAATAAAAAGTAAAATTTTTAAAAAATCACTAAAAAAAAAAAAAATAGCAAAGGGCAAATGGATTAAGAGGCCAGAAGAGAAGCTAAGAGTCTGCGTAGTAAGCTTTAGTGGAAGTTGAGACAGAGGTGTTGGTAGTTTGATGATGGTAGAGGAAAGGGCCCGGTCCACTGTGCCTGAATCCCTGAGTTGATAATGTGACCGTCACGTGGCTTTCCTAACACACACCTAGGCCTAAACTGGTCTGAACCCCGCTAGTTACTTAACATAGACCTCTTCCTCAACTCTAAGTCCCCCCAAACTATAGCATTTGGTCCTACGGGGCTGGATCATCTTAACCTTGCCTGCCCCACCTGCCCCTGCCTGTCTAAATCTCCAAATACGCCCTGTTCTCAGACTAGCGTCCCCCTATTTGGCCAGGACTTGCCCCCGTGCTCCTCCCACCTAACCTCCTGCCTACCTGGACTGCCATCTGCCATCTGTCTCCACTCACTCTAGATGCCACATGTGCCTACCTAGTTGATCTCCTTTCAGGACCAGCCTATCCTGACATTACTAAGTGCTCACTGCTAGAAGATAAAAGGAGAGAGTGGGAAAAGAACCAAATAGCTCGAGTCCTGGAGTCTGCAAGAAATAAACTAGGTGATCAGAAGCAGAGCATAGAAGTATCTCTGGGTAACAATGGCGACATAATGGCCCAACTCCCCTGGTTCAGCAAAACCACAGCCTACATGCTGTTCCTCACCCCAGAAGCGCCACCCTCACCCTTTTGTTTTCAGGAGGCTCGCCTCTGCCGATCACCTTTCTTTTCCAAATAGCTCATAAGGAAACACTGATCGTTTGAGCCAGGGCAGACTCACTGTACTTGGCCACTAGAGAGGAAACTGGGGGTTCCTATGGTTGCCTTCAGATAGACTGTAAGCCCAGCAAGGGTAAAGACCAATTTTGTTTAACCTGGTGACCCAGAAGAGTGCTTTACATATGAAAAGTGCTTAATAAATATTTGCTGGGGCTTCCCTGGTGGCACAGTGGTTGAGAGTCCGCCTGCCGATGTAGGGGACGCGGGTTCGTGCCCCGGTCTGGGAGGATCCCACATGCCGCGGAGCAGCTGGGCCCGTGAGCCATGGCCGCTGAGCCTGTGCGTCCGGAGCCTGTGCTCCGCAACGGGAGAGGCCACAACAGTGAGAGGCCCGCGTACCGCAAAAAAAAAAAAAAAGAAAGAAATTTGCTAAGTGCATATCTTTTAAAACACTGGCTACAACTTCAAGCCAACTGGACTGTGAGAAAGCAACAAGCTCTCTTAGTGAAAGAACTGCTGCTTTGTCTCAGAAAAGAACATCATGGACTTTTCGGCTCTTCCAGGCAAATCCCCTTGTGGACTTACACACCAAGTCCACTGGCACCTTGGGAAAGGATACAGGGAAAATTTTAGATGAAGAGATGTGAGGAAGAGTCTAGAGCAAGAGGAAGGCCTAGCAAATGGCTGGTATCTGGGCCCCAGAGAGAACCGGGCCGGTGAGCAAACCCCCGTGGTAAGAAGTGGTAAATACATTTCTAAGAGCAGTGACATCTAACATTCAATTAGAATTAGTTTCTTGTCTACGGTATAATTACCATCCTTTATCCCAAAGCACTCAGCCAGAGTCTGTAATCTACAAGAGCCTTACACCAGGTATGATTTAGAGAACGAAGGAAAATGTGTGGCAGTCCCAGAAGCCTGGGTCAAAAGCCAAAGACAGGACAGGAGTGAGATGGGGGAGATGCCATCAATAGCGTGGATGAACTAGTGAGTGAATGCAGTTCAAACCCTTTCCCCCTAGTTTATTCTGGAGGAAGATGACGGTAGCAGGGAACAGGTAATTGTCTACCTAAACTTAGGTTTCAATATTGTAAGAAAGAGTTGTCACTGAGACGTTCTGGGGATTCTGGGATGACATTTCCCAGTGCCCCCTGCACCCAGGTGAGCCATCTGACTAGCTGTCATCAGTAGACTATAAGCAGAAGTGTTGTCACATATGAGCCAGGAGGTTTAAGAAGTCGATGTCTTTTCAATGCTCACTGTTGCTCTCTCTCCATTTGACTGTTATGCGGGTGAGAAATAAACATTTATTATGTTTAGCCACTAATAGTTTAGTTCATTACAGCAGCTAGCATCAACCTAACTTATTCTGAAATTGACACCTTGAAGTGGGTGCTGCCTTAACAAAAATCTGATTATGTGCTGTTGGCCACTGCCGAGGAAAAAACGACCAGAGACCTGGAACCCTGTTATGCCCTGGCAAAACTGGGATAACTTAGAGGGCAGGTCTACAGCTCTAGAGGAAATGGTTGGAAAGAGCCAGAATGCTAGTATGTGATGGTTGCCCCTCACCGCCTATATCAAGGTATCCCAAGATAATGGATGAACTCATGAAAGAACTGGCTAGTTTGAGAACAGAAATAAGGGCAAACAGCCAACCTCTAGAAATATAAGACTACAAAGCTGGAACAAGCCCTTGCTTCAGGGACTCTAATGGTGAGGAATGACACTGAAAAAGGCTCTGAATAACAAATGTCCATTAAGACTTCCCAGTTAGAAAAGGGACTCAACCTTGCAGCAAAGATCTGATTAACGAAGTCACCTAACCACCCAAGCCTATCATTTCAGATGACCCCAAAATAACCACATGAGACACAGGTGGCTGAGACATGAGCAAAGAAATGAGGGAGGTTCAAGAATTATCAATAGGAAGAACTTACATGGTAGGCAGTGGTGTAACTGACAGCAAATAGATAAGAAACCTAGGAAGATTTTGAGGGAATTGTATTGTCAAAGAAACTAGGAGCCTAATTTCTAGCGAGTATAAAACAACCTCGGGGCCTCCCTGGTGGTGCAGTGGTTGAGAACCCGCCTGCCAATGCAGGGGACACAGGTTCAAGCCCTGGTTGGGGAAGATCCCACATGCCTCGGAGCAACTAAGCCTGTACGCCACAACTACTGAGCCTGCACTCTAGAGCCCGCAAGCCACAACTACTGAAGCCCGTGTGCCTAGAGGCTGTGCTCCGCAGCAAGAGAAGCCACCTCAATGAGAAGCCTGCACACCACAACTAAGAGTAGCCCTCGCTCACCGCAACTAGAGAAAGCCCGTGTGCAGCAATGAAGACCCAACACAGCCAAAAATAAACAAACAAACAACCCCAAGGCATCCAGTCTTATACCAGCAAGAAGCTGGCTGGGAAAGTAACATCACTCCCAAGAAGGATATACTTCTCAACACCCATTTTGAATGTGGCCATGGAGAGTAATGGACAAGGAAGAACCTTCCAGAAGGTGACCAGGGCTACAGAGAACAATGAACAAAGGAGTTCTTCCAAGACAGCAAAACCAGAGTCTAATAGAGGAATCCCCCCTACTGCCAGAGGAGGACGTCTTTAGCAATGTGTAATGGGATTTCTTTCAAAATACATGCCAATGACTGCTTTACGCCTCCCATTTTTTTTTTTTTTTTTTTGCGGTACGCGGGCCTCTCACTGTTGTGGCCTCTCCCGTTGCGGAGCACGGGCCCCGGACGCGCAGGCTCAGCGGCCATGGCTCACGGGCCCAGCCGCTCCGCGGCACGTGGGATCCTCCCGGACTGGGGCACGAACCCGCGTCCCCTGCATCGGCAGGCGGACTCTCAACCACTGCGCCACCAGGGAAGCCCGATGCTTCCCATTCTTCCCTCTTCCAAATGGGAATTCTGAATGCAATTATTCTAAACCCGATCCACCACTGCAGAACAGGAGGCCAGTAACCTGCCTTTTAAGTATAAAGGTTTCTGGACAAGGAGGGGCCATATACAGATTTAATTGGGGAGGAGGGGTTTAGCGTTATTACCCACAGAACCTGGACGTTGAAATGGATGCAGCGACCAAGAAGGATTCAGGTAGTCTCCCGGGGCTGAGACTGGTTTTCCTACATGTAGCCACAGAGGCAGAATACGATACAAATAGCTGTTTAGCAAAATCTGTGCTTCCCCTTTCATGGTATAGGAATGTTGCTAGGGAGTTGCTGCCCAGCCAGGGGTTACATATTCCCCTCTATGTATTTAGATAGAGTGATGTGATCATCTCACTGAGAGAATGTGAATGGCAGCAAGGTGTGTCACCTCTTGGATGTGCCTTCTCTGTGCTCATTCTCTTCCACAGCTGCCAGCTAGATGCAAAGAACTCCAAGTCCCTAGTGTAGATGGAAAGAATCTGGGTCCCCAAATCACCACATGGAACACACACAATGGACTCTCATATGAGCCAAAAATAATCTTCTACTCTATCAATTACTGCAAAATAGAGGTTTACTACAGAAGCTCAAGTTACCTTAACTAATGCAATGACCTTTGAAGAAGAAAGAGGCTTCAAGTGTGCCGTGACGGGAGCTGGATGATTGCGAGACACTTTATTTACAACTGTTTGCTACAGGGTATCCAAGCCCTTCTCCACTTCTTCACCGTTCCTCTTAAAGTTAAGTCCTGCGCCCTATCCTACCTGTATTCCTCAGCAGTCTCCCAGCTCGTCTCCCAGGCATCAATCTTCTTTCCTCTTATAGTCCCTCTTCCTCATGCTAGCTCAGAGACTGTCCCCCAGTAAAAGTGGACCACATCACTCTATTTAAAACTGCAGTTGACCTCCGCTGCCTGTCCTACAGGATAAAATCCAAGGGGCTTTGCAAGGCATACAACACCTTTCCCATTTCATCCCCAAGTTCTTCAGTCTTATCTGTCATCACTTCCCTACAACTGCCAACGTTGAGCCCCAATGAACAGCCAGGCCCTTTTTACAACACTGCTTTGCAAATGCTGTTCCCTCTGCCTAGAATGTTATCCATCTGCCTCCTTTGTAGCCTGGAGGCCGCTGACTCATCTCTTAAAAATTAGCTTAGCTGTCACTTCCACTGTGAAGTCTTGTCTGACACTCCCACGTAGAACATAAAACGCTGACAGTTATGATCAGAGCAGTCAGCTTCGCATATGGTACGTACTATTACTTTGTTTCTAGTGCTTAGAAATCTAAGGGGTTGAATTTTGTTGCTGCTTGTTTTGTTTATTATTTAGTCAGCCTCTAAACTTCCCTTCTGACTAAAAACTTAAGAGAAGTCTGATTTTTCAAAATAGCCCAATTATGCATTAGAATTACAGTGGCTTCCTTCTGTAGGAGAATATAGCCATAATCAGTGCTGCTGAATGGGATTAATCCAGTCCTTCTGACAGAGGCTTCTAAAATCGTTAAGTATTTGGAAGGCGAGGCCCAGGAATGCAAGAAACCCTACAACGTGGGTAGAAATTCTGTGTCCTCCATTATTTTTACACTTTCATCAGACACATAAGTAAATGAAAAACTTGCTTATTATTATCTGTGACTAGATTCTAACCTTGTTGTACACAAAATATTTTTACATAGGAATGTTCCAGGAATGTAACTGCCATACTGGGAACTTCACCAGGATTTGCTCACCATTTTGGAAAGTCACATCACCCACTGTAACACTGCTCATGTTAACTGACTCACTAATACAACACACCCACATCTGTTTGCAACTGTAGCTGTCACACTCAATGAACATATTTACTTTGTTCTTATTTCAAAATGCCAAATATACAAAAGTGTCATTGATATTCAGTTGAATATTTTCTCTTAAGTCCAAATTCATGCATTTCAAGTAGCAAGCACCTGACTGCTTTAGGACATCTTTTACTGTAGTATACCTGAGCGTACACATACTGATACACTTGCAATTTTCATAAGCTGCTTTCCTTTTATTTCTTCTTTCTATTACAGATAGGGAATTTATATTGATTTTTGAAATATTACATGTGTAGACAGGTTACACTATCTGTAATATCATTTCAGGAAAGTAAAAGGGATATTACAAAACACTGCCTGAGAAAAAGGGGGCATTGGGTCTGACTGAGTAGAGAATCACAGCTACATGCATCTAGGAATTCAAAGAAATCCTATTTTTTTTTACTCTTGGGATGCTTTTGTTAGGCAACTACTCAGCTGAACTGCCATCCTGCTCCACTGATAGCTTTTAAGGCATTTTGTTATGGTTTATGTGTCTACATGTGTAGGCTGTGAATGTATGATGTCTTATTCGTATTTGTGTCCCCAACACCTCGCTTAGGGCTTGACACAGAGAAGCAGCTCAGTAGATACCTTAAGGATGAAATAACAAATGAGAATCCTGAGAGGTATGCAGTCCCTGGCTCTCTCCATAGAACTCTGAATCAATTATTCAACATTTTGCCTGTACCAATATTATAAAGCTTTCTTCATTCTGCCTGATGTCAGAGTCGGTTACGTACAAACTCAATTTTCTCTCCTCCTTGTTGGGCCAGGCAGTAATGTGTTCACCTCTGTATCCTGAAAGAACCCTGCATAGAAGCAGCTGTAAATAAGTAATATTTAAGTCAAATTATTCCCCGGGAATATTGCTATACATAATGGCTGTGTTGTTAGTACTAACCATACTGTACTTCAGGTATATTATCGATTCACAGGGTATTTGTGGATTGGTCTGGACACCGAAGCATCATCTAAAGTACTGTTTCTATAAATGTATTACAAGTTTCAAAAAACCCAAACTTTTAAAATCAACCTTTATACTCCAAGCCAGTTGTAGGTTGAGAGTTGTCTATAATACAATGCAACTGGGCCTATGAGACCTAACATCTGTGAGAGAAATTAAAATGTCAATCAATCATGAGGCAGTATCTAAAGATTGGATTGGATGGCATCCTGCAGGCAATACTTGGCCAGTTTATCTTCCAAATTTAATGATGGTATTTTTTCATATCAACAAAAGCAGTTGATATTTTGAAAGAACTTTACTTTAAATCTTATAAAAACGTTTCTTGATGAAAAACTCAGCTTATGATTTGATTTATGCTTTCATGGTTTTATTATAGTTATTTATCACTTAGTAAAATAAATGCACTCTAGACAATATACTAGAAAGTAAACCTGTTGGGCTTCCCTGGTGGCACAGTGGTTAAGAATCCGCCTGCCAATGCAGGGGACATGGGTTCAAGCCCTGATCCGGGAAGATGCCACATGCCTGGAAGCAACTAAGCCCGTGCGCCACAACTAATGAGCCTGCGCTCTAGAGCCCGCGAGACACAACTGCTGAGCCCACGTTCCACAACTACTGAAGCCCGCACGCCGAGAGCCCGTGCTCCGCAACAAGAGAAGCCACCACAATGAGAAGCCCGTGCACCATAACAAAGAGTAGCCCACGCTCGCCACAACTAGAGAAAGCCCAAAAATAAATTAATTAATTAATTAATTTTAAAAAAATTATAAATAAATAAAATAAATAAATAAATTTTAAAAAATTTAAACAAATAAAGTAAACCTGTTAAGTGACTATATTCCAATTTCCAATATATTGGGGGTACATTTTACAGAAGAAAAAGTGGGGACAGGGGTAAAAGAAAATTATATTGCAAAATGAATAACTTCCTCTCAATATATGAATATTTAATTCTAAAAAATAAATTTAAAATATTTATAATACTATACTTTATTCAAAATAATTCACATTTTTTAAAAAAAAACTGAAACTGAATATAAAATAAACTACCATTAGAAATTGTCCAGTCAGATCATGTGCCTTGCCCAGTGTTAGTCTCTGGTCACTGTAAAGGCAGTACTTCCTAATGTTCTAGCATTCTGATAAAATTCCACCCATCTTTTAAAAATCAGCCTCTAAACTACCTTCTTATTTCAAATTCATAATGAAAGTTTGGGGGGTTTCTCCTATTTAAAATGAAGTCCCTATTTTTGGTCTTTTCCAAGCATTCTCTGTCATAATAACTATGGTAACCCTTAATGGGAGGATATAGCTCCAAATAAATCTAGGAGCTGAAAACATCATTTCTCATTCTGCTGGAGATCATACTTCTTAATGTTTAATATCATAGTGGTTAAGTGAAGCCAGAATGCCTGGGTTCAAGCTTGAATGTATCATTTACTTCCTATGTGACTTTAGACAAGAAAAGTCTCTGTAATTTAACTTTTATGTCTATATAACAGAGTATTAGTGATAGCTGCCTCATAGGGTGGTTGTCAGAATGAAAATATTTAGCATTTTTAAAACACTAAAAAGTGGCTGGCTCAACTATGTGTTACAATAATAATAATGAAAATAAATTTATTTTATTGACATAAATAAAATAATATAAATGTTATAATAATAAAGCTTTAATTTAATTTAAATTTTAAAAAATTTTAGTAAAGGTTATTATTATTGTTGTCTTCTAATAATTCCCCAATGCCTAGACTGTGACAAATTTTCATGAATCTGCCTTAATTAATTTATTTATTTATTAAGTATGAAATTGTGAAATGCACATATGTATGCAAGAGATCCCTGATTTTGAACCATATACACAATTCTTCAATTAGTTATTCAAGTTTTACTCTCTATACTGTAAAAATCCTTGGGGGGCAAGGACTATGTCTTCTATCTCTTTTGTGTTTGCTACATTCTAATCAAGCACTCCTCTTCTTATACATAATGAGTATTAAATGAATTAATGAATAAGTTAGTGAGTGGATACATGGCATTAAATCAGCACAGACAGGTACAATTCAACCTACAGGAACAGGCACTTTTCCCTTAAAGATAATACAGTAGGATTTGGCTTACACAGGCCAAGGAGCACCAAGCCTTACACACTTGACCTTCTGCCAGACAACCTGGAGTTTTGGTGAAGAGTTGGTGGGAATACATATTTTAGAAGCTCAGGGAGGAAATAAGCAATGAACAAGAATGGACTACAGATCCAAAGTACAAAGATACTTGTAGTATATGACTAAAAATCTGAAGGCTGTGCTGCTTTATAAGGTTTATTTTATCACTTCGGGAGTAACAAGGCTATAAACTCTTACCTTAAAAAATATCACCTATAATGCATGTGCACTCTCCACTCCTCTGAAGCCCTTATGAAAATAATAGGCATCAGAGTTTTTTGTAAAATCCACTTGACAAATATAAGCAAACTTCAAGTAATATCACATTCTGAAGTAAATGGAAAGTCTTAACCTTATATATTTACCTTAAAATGTTTATGAGGAGATGTCCTATCAACTTTAATGATGCTTCTTATGATGCTTCTTAGGAATTAGTCTCTCTAAGGGATAGCAAATTTCAAGGAACTAATTACTTCCTTATAATTTATCAAGAAAAAATACATTAGATCGGAATGAAATTATCTTGTGGATTTCCGATTTTTACCAGAAATTTGGTTTACTTTCATAACACACACATATATGTATACATACACATATGTATATATGTGTATGTTTATAATAATAATGCTTTAATTTTTAAACATTTTAATAAAAGTTATTATTATTATTACTCTTCTAATAATTCCTCAATGCCTAGACTGTGACAAATTTTCATGATCCTCTTCCTGAATCTGCCTTAATTAATTATGTGTCTATATATACTTAATATGTACATACATACACATACACCAGTCTCTCTTTGAACACCATTTCAAAATGCCAGATATAAATTCAAGAAAAAAAATGTTCAATGCGTAAAGAATAGCTTCCACAGACACGCAGGTAGGTATGCAAGAAACCTGGACAGATATGCTTTTAAAGTTGCCAAGAATGTGACTGAAAGCCTACCCTGTCATTTTGTTTCGCTAGCAGTCTCACTTTTGCTACCATACTGGAAATTAGAAGGGCGAGTTCATGTTCACAGTTGCTCCAAGGCATCAACAAGGAAACTTTAAAAGCCAAACGGAAAAGACTGGCTAAGGTAATAATTTTCACTAATCCCATCTGAATATTCAGCAAGCACGTATGCCTGGAAAACTGAACTGTGGGATGTGGAGACAAGTGAGACTGGAAACAGTTTCGACAGATGCACAGATTGAGTCTACTTAGAAAAACACAGGAGCAAAAGAAAAGAGAGAAACTAGCATTCTCAAAGTGGCAGGCAATGGAGTTATTTTCTGGAAGCTGTGTGTATATTTGTATATGAGGGAGATTTGGGAACACTAACACGAGAGGGCAAGGTGCAGGTTAAAAGGAGGAAGAATGCAAAGAGAACTGCCAAGTGATTCACTCCTTTCTCCAAGAGTCTGAGTTGTGCCAGAAAAAAAAAAAAAGGGAGTACATTAGACACAATTCTATTTGTGATAAACAACTGGTCTGAATCTGACAGCATGAGGGAGAGGAGTACAGTATTTGCTTGGTGGAGGCATATTAACTCTTTCAGGTGAGGAAGTTACTTTTCATTCAGTGGGGGAAAAGGTGTTTATACATTGGGTCCTCCAAATTCTCAGAACTGTAGCCAAACAAGTAAGTAATCACGTAGTTATGCCTTACGTTAAAGACGCCACCTCTAGAAGCAATTAAATGCACAGACACATGTACAGTGCACCCAATTACTGAACTGTTTAAGTTCTGATTAATTTAAGAACCAAGAACTCTCTAGTACAGATGTCCGTAGAGCTTATTCATGTATGACAAGTAAGCTTTGTACAACTTTATATTTATTCACACACACACACACACACACACACACACACACACCCCTCTAAAGAGTGAAATAAAGTAAAACTTTATTTTATACCTACATAATTTTTTTAATGATACCCTTTTTCAAAATCTTTCCTGTAAGTTATTCAGTACCGACAAGTTAGACTTCAGATTTCTGACTGGAATTTATCTTTCTCTTGTTCTATGAAATGTGATTATCTCGACTGATGATTTTGGTAAATAAACCAAGAGACCTCTGTCCCACACAATACTACATATTTAAAAACAATAACAAATCCTGACGTTTCCTTTGAGCTGAGCTTAAAAAATCAGATTTCCAACAAAATTCCAAAACCCATCAATGCAAAAACAGAAATGTGAAATACTATTTAAAATACTGACATTATTGCATAACTTGATTAGAAGGAATGCTGAACCTGCATGAAATGAACCCAGTGTATATCTGTGCATCTTAAATTTTTCAGTGTAATCTATTATTATAACACTTGTGCAGTCATAAATGATGTATACATGGCATGTCTTTGCATACTGCACACTGAAAATTTTTATGAATGAATACACAAAAATGCTCATAATTCGAGAAAATGGATGGTAGCATACTATTTTGAAAATGGTCATTAAGCACTGGAAGCAAACGACGAGGCAAATGGTCGGTGTCTTTTGGTGCCATTCAGGGCAGTTGTATTCCCAGGTCCCCTAAGCAGAGTGTGTTGGAAACAGCCATGAAGCTCTTTCCTTAGAGACTCATTCTCTCTCTCAGGAACCCTGTGCTACACAGAACGGAGACCGTGCGCCGCTCGGAGAACAGAATGCATGCACGTCTCTGTGTTCTGAGGACTGTTCATACATCAGAGACATCACACTCCCCGAATCCGGTCCCACAAGTGTGTGCATGTGAGTGTGGCATTTACCAACAAATGAACAGAAGGCAACAAGAGCTCATCTCCTAGAAATAACATCTCCCATCCCTTCCCAGGCAGACTGCTCAGAAGCTTTTCAGGGGCTAACACTTGAGCGCCTTCCCCACGGGGATGGAGTCTTGCATTAATAACCCTCTCAGGGCTAAGTCAGCTTTGTGTGTAAGTCCACTCGGTGCCATATGGCAGTTTGCAATTCCTTTAGCAACTCAAGTCTGGCTAGGCTGCCCGCGATGATTCATTCTTAAAGGAAGACCCCTTCGGGGAGCAGCAATGCCCCCGCCACTTACCTAGCTCCCACCGACCCCGCTCTGCAGGCGGCACGGGCTCGGGCACCACAAAGGGCTGTGGGATTCCCCGCTCCCTCCGGGGCTCCTCTCCCCGCGACGGTGCCCTTCGCCAATGATCTGTCGCTGGAAATCCCCCTCCCCTCCACGGAGAGGAGGGTCTCCCCGGCTGGCTGGAGCTCCTGGCGTTTTTGGTTTTTTTTTTTTTTTTTTTGGTTTTTTTTTTTTCACCCCTCTCTTTACATCCCTGACTCTGGTTCACGGTCTGTAGTAGGAAGGCTCAAAGGAGAGGCGGCGGGAGGAAGCTAAGGCATCCTTAAAAAGAACAATAATCTTCATCGATCTTCACCCCCTTCCCCTCGCGGGCCCCCATCCCCCTGCCGCCGCCGCCGCCGCCCAGACAAGAGAGGGCTGGGATAGAAAAGGAAAAATCGAGCGAGGCTGAGCTCGCAGCGCGGAAGGAGCCGGGAAGGCGAGCCGCGCCAGCCGGGGAGTTGCCGCTCGCTCGGGTTGCCCGCGTCGCGGCGGCGGCGGCGGCGGCCGGCGGGGGCGGAGGGCGGTGGGTGCTTGGTGGGTGTGTGTCTGTGGCGGAGCCGGGGAGAGTCTGGGCGCGGGAGGCGAGGCGGGGCGCTCGGGGGCGCCGGCTTGGGCGCGCACACCGGCCCGCGGCCACCCCGCCTCGCGCTCCGCCTCCTCCCGCGCTCCGCGCACCCGCGGGTTGGAGCGACGGCCGCCGCCGCCTCCTTCTCTTCCTCTTCCTGGGCGCTAGCAGCTCTGGAGGTGGGCGGCGGCCGGGGTGGCGGGGCTGCGCGGCCGGCCGGGCACCGCCGGGGACGCCCGGGCCCGGCCTGGCGGCGCGGGAGCTGTACGCTCGAGCTGGGAGAGCGCCCCGGAGCTCGGGGCGCGGGCGAGAGGGCGCCGCCCACACCTTGGCGGGCGCTTCCCACTCCTCCCGCGCGCCCGCCGCTCCCAGCTGCCCGGGCCCGGCTGCACACCCACCTGCTTCCCTCGGCGGCTGCCGCTCTGCGGAGCGGGAGGGTCCGCGGCCCCGCGGGCGCCGCGGACAGGGCGACGGGGAAAGCCCGGGGCGCCCCACCGGGATGCGCTCGGGCGGCTTCGCGGGATTCCCTGGGCCCTTCTGCTCTCGGTTGCTAGGTTCTCCCTCCGCCCGCCCCACACGCCCCTGACCCTGGCCCGCAGCTCGACCCGGGGAACTGGGGCGAGGAGAGACAGCTCCTGAGTGATGGGGCCCGGAGTATCATCCCGGGGAAAGAGCGCGGGGATAACTAGGAGAGCAGAGAGGATCTGACTTTCTTCCGAGCACCTCCAGCTCCGCTTGGGGGCCGTCGTCAGCCCCCAAACCCCGCTGTCCTGGGTTTGAAGGAAAAGCCTCGTCGGTGGCAGCCGTAACTCTAGCTTCCCACGGGGGCGCTATTCCTACTCTGGCTTCCTTTCTTTGGCCTGCTCTCCCTGTCATCTAGAGAACTGTGCCGAACTGTGCCAAGTTCCTCCTCGGGGAGGCCACCGAATGGGCATCCAGAACTCTCCCTACCTTCATGTCGAGGTAAAGACGGGATGAACTTGAATAATAACATCACTGGGCTCTCTGGGTTGCCAACCCATGGGCTCCTCAACAGGCACGAGATAGAGACAGCCTGCACAGTTACAGGAAACAAAGTAGCTTGAAACACCCTTTTAAAAAGAATGCAGGCCGTGACAGTGTATTTAGAGTTGGGACTCCCTTCTGAGTTTCTTTAGGCCAAGAAAGATGGCTACTGAAGAAGGTCCAACACACTCAGGTTTAAACGTATCTCACTTAATCCTTGCTTCTCTTTTAGCCCTGATGTACACCGGGACGCTCCATCACCTAGGGTTCTCTACACTTTGACTTCCCACATCGCCACGGGCCTTACCTTGTGCTGGGTGGTTTTTTCGAGGTGCCAGATACTGGGCAGGATGTTTAGTATCGATGTTGGCCCTTCCGACGCCATCGCCCTCCGCCCAGGACCTATCCCGGCCCTTTGCTGTTCTCCAGGCTTCTCAAGTACGAACACTAGGAAAAGGAAGAGGACTCCCAGATCCTCAGACCTTTATCCCCAACCCTGACCTGTTCCCAAGCTTCCGCTCCAAATTTCCAAGGACCTGCCGGGTGTCCATTATTACGCCTCCAGTCTTTCCAGCCTCTATACAGACTTCGGCAGATAACTCTTCCCCAGCTACAACCCTGACGTTATCATTCCCTGGTCACAAATGTTCTCTGGCTTCCCCATTCCCTGCCAAACAGTGTCTGCACACTTCTATGCCATTGCATGCCGCTGGAGTCTCTTCCGGGGCGCTCCTCTCCCAGTTTCGGATCCAGATCATTCCGGTATTTCACGGCCCATGTTAAACTCCGCCTCCTCCGTGACCCCTCCCTTTTGACGTCCATAGCGCTCGGTCTGAGCTCTGTCTTTAAAGACATATGACCTTCAGCTTCCTACAGAATGTATGTGCTTCCCATGTAAGTCTTACCATCTTAAATGTTTCTCCAGGGTAGATTCCCTATAACTTTGTTTGCGTTCTTTACATATAACCCAAAGCTACACATACAAAAAATACCTATTCATCCAACAAATATTTATTTTGCAACTTTTCTCAGGAACTCGATATTTGTTAAATGAATGGGATTTACAAAATATTTTGTCTAGAAAGACTACTTAAGATTCGTTTTAGGGGTGGTATGACCTTGCATAAATTTATGGGTGTGAAAAACCCCCTTACTTTACAAGTCCTACATCAGTATCACTGATCACCTTAAATAAGAATTTAATTATTTTACAAGTGTTTTGTTTTTTTGCTTTTTTGCGGTACGCGGGCCTCTCACTGTTGTGGCCTCTCCTGCTGCGGAGCACAGGCTCCGGACGCGCAAGCTCAGCGGCCATGGCTCACGGGCCCAGCCGCTCCGCGGCATGTGGGATCTTCCCGGGGCGGGGCACGAACCCGTGTTCGCTGGATCGGCAGGCGGACTCTCAACCACTCTCAACCACTGCACTACCATTTAACATTTTAAATGTTAACATTTAAAAAATGTAAACTTTTTTTTTACCTTAAGTTTCCATTATAGTTCAGAGATCTGAATACATTTTCCTACTAAGTGGTCATTGATCAAGAGAGATTATCTATTGAGTAAAACACACTGCTGCTATCTCCATCATGGGAAGGAGGGTGCTAGGAGTAATTATCCATCATGCCTGAGTCCTGTCTGTACGCCTGCAATGATATGGAAAAACAATCTTTGGAAGTAAAATCTAATTCCACTTACAAAATTACTCATAGCTCAAATGGGCTATAGAGAATAACCCTTAGTGTACAAACTTTTTGGAATAGCTCAGTTCTCCATGTGCACAGCTTGAATTCTGGAATGCTGCAAAAACTCTTTTGTGTTGATTATCACCATGTGGTTTTTACTGCCTTAGTGTATATAATTTTGTCTTTTTTTAGTTATTCTCCGAAGAAAAGATTAAAATGATCTAACTAAAAAGTCAGACGTTTTCACATTGCTCCTTAAGCCATCTTTTGTTTTTAACCTTTATTGATATTTATGGAAATGTTCCTCTTGCTTGTATTTCAATTTTTCAGATTTATCATGAGATTTGATGAAATTATATTAAAAGTAAAGGAGAGAAATATCTGTTTAAAATGTCAGAATGCTTTCCTCATAATACGTGGTAAAGAAAATCACTTTAATATAAGTTTAACCTGAAATACTCTTATGTGTGTCATTAGATCGATTTAGATGAAGCATGTGTCTCCTCATACATCATAATGCTGGTGTATTGGTATATTTATGTATATACACACGATATCAAGCAAAATAGGTTTTTGGTATTTTTTGTTGAATAAAGTGTTTGAAAAATATTTACTATAATCTGAATAACGTCGTCACCGACTACACTTTAACCTATCAAATTGGAATTTTCATTGGCAAGTTGACTTACAGAAAGAGCCTATATAAGTAAGAATAAAGTAGTAAAGACTGGAGAAAGAATATATTTTAAAATGTTAAAAGCAGAAAGGTAAGAATTTACAAGTTTTTTGAAGGCTAAATAGAATTTGATTTAAATTTAAAAAGTTAAATGGAAAGAAGTTTATGACATATGAGTAAAATCAAACAAAAACAAAATTTAGTTTAAAAGAGGAGTCTTTAAGAATGATGTGAACCCCATTACAGAAAAAAAATACACAAATATAAATGTAAATATGTGTGTGTGTGTGTGTGTCTTCTGGAAGGATAAACATTAACCAGCTAAAGGAGTTACTTTAACAGTTGAAAGGCAGGCTTACTTTTATTTGGTATAACTTGGTTTTACCAAAAGATGGGTGAATATTTATCTTCTTTAAACATTAGCACCATTATAAAGCAAATATACACATAGATTAGGACTACACTTTTTTTTTTAATGGAGGAAATACTGCTGTGGTGCTCACCATCATACGAGAAAGCAGGCACTGAAGGGTGATTCGAATTTACCACATTCTTACACCTAAACTGCCTTCTTTTTCCCTTCTAAATAAAAAGGTAGGAAAACTGGGCAATTTAGAGCAACCCACAGAGTCCTAGCAGCCACTGAAATCCTTCACTCGCACATTGCAGCGAAAGTTTGAAAAATAAATGAGCCCTTGTGTGTTCATCGTTGAGGAGATAAGTACTATTTCACTGATTCTTTTGAATTTAGTTGAGACAGATTTGGCTGTCCTTTGAAGATTTAAAGTAAGAGATAAACTCCAGAATGACTGTACTTGTATTTTTTTTAACAGGTCTTGTAGGGAGCATGAACTTTTTGGAAAATGTCAAACGCTTAAGCACAACATTTTTTTGCTATGTAGTAGCAGGAATATAAGTACAGTGTTTGAATCAATCTTTGGAGTTACTTCCCAACGTCATTAGTATCTAAGCAACCTAGTTAGTTCTTAGGAATCCATGAAGTTGGGGGTAAAGAATTTCTGGGACCAGTTAACTGGAAATTCCAAAAATATGCTACATAAAAAATATTTAATCATGTTTTTCCAGGACATGGTAGAACAAGGATTGGATTCCTAGTCAGATCTGAGGCCCATCTCTGTTATGTATTTGTGCTGTGTAAGAACAGGTAAATTTTACAGAGACATTACAACATGTCAGGGACTGAATGGGCTAAATTCTTTACCGATATTGGCTAATTTAATCCTTATAATGGCTCTTTGAGGTAGATACTATCATTATTATTCCAGTTAATAAAGAAAGTAACTGAACCAGAGAAAATTTAAATTATTTGCCCAAGATCACGCTGTCAGAATTGGAATTTGACCTAAGATAGTGTGACCTAAAAATTTTAGGCTATTTCTCTCTATCTCACCCCACTCTGATAACATCTTTCTTCCTGTTTCAGAGGTTGTTTCAAGTTCATGTGGGAAATAGTGTATAAAGTATTATTTTCAATTTTTAGGGTGGAAATCTGGTTAAGATGAATGTAGGAGTCGTCAAAGACAATCTACAAAAAGGAAAAAGCAGGGCTTCCCTGGTGGCGCAGTGGTTGCGAGTCCGCCTGCCGATGCAGGGGACACGGGTTCGCGCCCCGGTCCGGGAAGATCCCACGTGCCGCGGGGCGCTTGGGCCCCTGAGCCATGGCCGCTGAGCCTGCGCCTTCGGAGCCTGTGCTCCGCAACGGGAGAGGCCACAGCAGTGAGAGGCCCACATAGCGCAAAAAAAAAAAAAAACAAAAAAAAAAAAGGAAAAAGGAGATAAAAGAAAAAGAAAGAATTCGTTGCTGGTCCTTAAAGTGAATGGAGGTAGGACAGGCATCTTTTGTTTTTCTAGCAGGTAGCTTGACGCTGATCACCCACACCACTCACTAGTTGTCTCCATAACATCTGTCTGAGATTTGATGTGTCGAGATTGGGTACATTTGGGATGAGGCATGTTGCCATGCACTAGGATGAAGGCTTTCAGGCTTACATAGGGAGGTATCTGTGTGGATCACAATCCACGCCGAAGGACAAAACACTTCCAGATTGTGAACATACCACCAGCACAGTGGATCAGAAAGCTTCTGAGGCTCTTAGAATAATCTGGGCTGTGGATAAGTAGCAAATGGATAATCTCCAACAGTAGAGGAAATACAACCAGTTACAAGTGAAAGAGCCCTCTTTGCAAATGCAAGGACATTTTTCTCAGCCTCAGACTTTACATTATTATAAGCAAAAAGTGGATATAATGATATAACATGTCCTTCCTGGCTTTGCAAGGACTTTGTCTCTCAGAAGCCAAGATACAGCCACGGCAAGCAAAATTAAATTAGTTACCCATGGTCTTTTCGGAGAAATTTCCGGGTGGACCTAGCAGTTGGGTTTAAATTGTGGCAGATACTCTGACAGTGCCTTTGTTCCCTTCTGAGAATGAAGCCTGAGCTGATAGTACGTTCAACAGAGACATCCTCCCCAAAGGGCCACTAATTCTCAGAATGACGAAAAAGTAATGCTGCCATAATTCTTGGTGTTTCCTGTTGTTAGCACTCTTGCACCTTTAAAACCTTGCAGTACCAAGTATTACTGGGATCCGTAGCCTGACAATTATTTCTCCCTACTAATTAAAGTCGTGCTTTAATGTTTTGTTCTAAATAAAATATATTATGGTAATAAATATAAAATCAAAGCTTTTTTAAAGCATGCTAGCACTGTATATTCAGGAAAATTATATCAAGCGTTTAACACAGTAATTATTGAAAAGCATTTAGTATTAAAGATGACTAGATGTGCATAACTAGTCAAAACTGCAGAACACATATCAGAAGGCACACAGATTGAAAAATACAGAAATAAAACAATTATTTTCACTAATGCCAACCTTTGTTTAATTACTACTAACAAAGTGTCAGTTTATAGAATTACA